>NC_052490.1:23548405-23584205 GCF_009730915.1 Dioscorea cayenensis subsp. rotundata | reverse complement strand
TGTTGTGACTACACAACTTGCATTTAAGACTGTAATAGAATAAAAACTTTAGTAAAAATTTATTTTGATGTTATATTGAATAAAAACTAAGACAAAATATCACATTCCAAACTCATACTATAAAAGCATATAAATAAAAGGAAATCCTTACAATCTTGTCGCTAGTATCATCAAAGGACTCCTTGTAGGTCTTATTCGGTTGTCTTTTTCTAGTTTCAATAAAAAGAGCGGTATTACTTGGTACCTCATTGTTTTCATTTGCATCTTGCTATTTTAATTCCACAAAACAACAAAACAAAACTTTCATTAGAAAGGACTTGTACATGATACAAAAAGGATTAAATGTAGCACCACACATAGCAATTATCACACCAACAATAAAGATAATACAAATAGAAATAATTTCAAAAGAATACAAAATTAAATTCATCGATGATACTAATCATGATAGGTATAGTGAAGGTAACCAAAATAATACTAATCATAATAAGTGTAATTAAGTTAACCAAAACATTCTTAGAATATCAATTTAAAATAAAAACATACTTTTCATTAGCAAGGACTTGTATATGATCCATCAAATGTAGCACCACACATAACAATTATAATACCAAAGATAAAACAATAACAAATATTTTTTCATTCTATTATAGTCAAGGTAAATTCATTGGTGATAATAATCATAATAGGTATAATCAAGGTAACCAAAACAATACTAATCATAATAAGTGTAGTCAAGATAATCAAACATTCCTATTATATCAATTTTAAAATATGAAAAAAACCATACATACACTTACCACTTGTTTTCATTGTTGATACTAATCATAATAAGTATAGTCAAGGTAACCAAAACAATACTAATCATAATAAGTGTAGTCAAGCTTATAAAAAAACATACGTACACTTACCATTTGTTTTCTTATCCTAGCAAAACTCCTTTTGCCCGCCGTATGCATATTAGTTTGCCTCTTTCGATTATTTGTATTTATTTCAGTGATTCTCTACATAAAGATTTCCATTACTATTAGCATAGCTTGGAGAAAGTAGTTTTGACATTATAAAGCAATTAAAAACTAAAAATTGTTATACCTTTGCATTTGTTGAATTCCAATAGTTCAAAAGTTCTTTGAATTTATCTTCTCCAATATATTGTGAGCGATTCAATATTCTAAGCTTATCAGTCTTGTACTTATAATAATGTTCTTTTTTCACCCTACACTTATATACTCTCCAATCATCTCCAATAGTAGCTAGAACCCACTTTTAACTTTCTTCAGGGACTATGTATTTTTTCTGCACAAACAATTACATTTACTCAAATTATAAACTAACATGGCAAATGTTTAATATGAAAAGAAATAAGTAAATAACAAACAAGGAAGATTCTTATAAACCTGAACATATTCCCATAATGACTCTTTTGTAGGCATTTTGCGCCAATTTGTGACTGTAAGGGGTGCAATTGTTGAATTTCGAGCCAATGTTCCTAAGAAACTGCTGAACTCATTCAAAGTCTTATTTTCTGGTCCTATTGGCTGATTTAATTCATTCAAAAATATTGGCTTTCGGTTTTCCTCAAATCATATATGAACTGCTTTCATTGCTTTTGGACCTCCCTTTTTTGTGTAGAAGGACTTGCATTATATGTTAAAGCATTATAATTGCATTATATATACATAAACATGATTATAAATTGACTTTAGTAATTGAACTTGCTGAGCTTGTAATTGCATCCTCAGTTGCCACTGTTGTAACTATTGGTGGAGGTACCCCAATTTCCATGATTGAATTTTGATTTATTTCTTGTTGATTTTCAGAATCTATATGATCTAGATCTTGTTGCTCAAGCCCAATCCTCATTTCTTGCTCCATTTGTACTTCATGTTCTTGATCATGATTTGTTTGTGTAGCTTCCTCTAATGCATGATCTTGTGTGTGTACTACATTTACATGAGCTTGACTTCTACGGAGCTTATGTTGTGTTTGCAAATATGAAGCAATAGTCCCTGGTTTCACAAACTTCTTTGTCTTCTTCATTGTCAATATTCAAAATTTTTTGTGCACAAGATTTTTCTGCACTTCCAAACATGCCAAAAACAAGTCAATCATGAAAAAATATATACTATAGCAAATAATGTGTCTAAGAGTACTTAAAGTTTTTTTTTTGCACTTTTAAACATACCAAACCTAGATATATGACATATAATGTTGGTTGCATTCAAGACATTTGCTCTAAAAATTGTCACAAATAAAATTAGTGAACAAAATTATTTTAAATAAAAATCAATTGATAGTTTAAATTCATTATTTTCGGGAACAAAATCATACTTGACAGAATTATCTCGAATAGCACTTGAAATAGCTAGTCTCAAGGAACTTTATGTGAGCTTCGTGAAACTCATCACTACAATAAAAGAAAGAAATTTTTTTAGATATGTGCAATTATCAACTCATCCCTAGTCACATGAAATTATTTTGGGGGAAAAAAAATCACAAATCTTATTAGCTTGAAAAGAACACAAGTACCTAAATATGCATTAGAATAAAAATGGAGACATGCAAGATAATAAAACCAAAAATTCCCAACATCATTTAATATCAACCATCACATTTACAAAAATTAGATTTATGATAGAAATGGAAAAGCTTTTCTACTCATTAATATCCATCCAATCCCAATCAGTATCATCAATATCTGAATCTTCTTCTATTTCTTCATTTTCTTGGACTTGTGACAAATGTGAAGGAATATCCATGGTTTGAACAGCTTGATCATCTCTTGCCCAATTTATAGATTCTATATCATCATGTGATTCACCAATATCATGTGAATAGACATCAATCTCACTCCAAAAAACTTGCTCAATATTTGGACAATTTTCTTCTTCAAGGCCATATAAATCTCTAAGAACTTTTTTCATAACATAATGTAACCCAACTTCAATAGGATCTTCAATATAGAACACTTGTTGCACTTGTAAAGCAATGACAAAAGGATCATCTAAGTAGCATAATTTGCTAAAATCGACACAAGTGAGCCCATAATCATCTTTCACAACTTGAAGCCAAGCACACCTAAATAGCACAACATTGAACTTGCCCCAATAGTCAGTTGCAATTATTTCATCTATCGCTCCATAGTAAGTAACATCTCCAACAATTAGATTTTGATCCCTAGAACTTGAAAAACTTGGAGTTAAAGCTTACAAAGTAACTCCACTATTTTAAGTTTTGCATCTTGCATCACATTTTCTAGTGTGAAAACGAAATCCATTGATGTAATACCCTTTATATTTGATAGCAACTGGATTTGGGCCTTTAGAGAACCACATAATATAGTCAGGTACACGTTCATTCTTCATCTTTTCTTCAAACCAAAATATAAAATCTTGACTGTGAGTTTGTTCTCTTTGCCATCTACTTGATTTACTTCTTGAGTTTATCAAGTTTTCGTGTTCTCTGCATTCATCAAATACAAACATATTTAAACAATTACAACTCATGCTACTTAAAAAAAAGAGAGGGAGAGAGAGAGAGAGAGAGAGAGAGAGAAAAAGCACAAACAAAATCTTTTAAGAGACATGGTTACTTCTTACTTGATGTATTCCTCCACTTGTTTGTATCCACAATTGAACAAAGCATAACGATGAGCTTGTGCTAAGGCCTCTTGGTCCAAAGTGAAAGTCTTGCCAATATTTCTCTTATTCCCCACAGTTGGATGACCAAGCTTAGAGAAAATAGGAGATGCTTCATCATCCACTGTAGCCATATTAGTATTCTTCCCATATCTGGTGAATCTTGTCTTTACACCATCATGCATATATCTGGAGCAAAATACCAAGCATTCCTCGGCTAGATATCCTTCCACAATAGATCCCTCCGGACGGCTCCGATTACGAACAAAAGACTTCAACTTGCATAAATTTTGCTCAATTGGAAACATCCAACGACAATGAACCGGGCCACCAAGTTTGATTTCATTTACCAAATGAAATAGTCAAATGCACTATTATATCAAAAAAATTTGGGATGAAAGTCATTTCTAGACAACAAAGAATTTCAATAATTTCCTTTTGCAACCGATCAAGATCCTACATCTTCACAACTTTACCGCATATACCCCGGAAAAAATCACCCAACTTGATTAAGACAATGGCAACATTTTTGGCAATGTCTTCCTCACAGCAACTCCAAGTAAATATTGCATCATAACATGAGCATCATGGCTTTTATAGCCTAGAATCTTCTTATCATTCAATTGCACACATCGAGAAATATTTGATGCAAACCCTTGTGGTAATTTTACATTCTTGAAGACTTTGCAAAAAAGGGTTTTTTCATGTGGGCTCATAGAATAACAAGCTTTAGCATATTGAATCTTGTTCCATCCATCTAATCGAGTAGGTTGAAGCTCTTTCCTTATACCCATTTCTTCAATGTCAAGGCGTGCTTTTAGATGATCTTTTGTTTTCCCAACCAAATTTAATAATGTCCCCAAACTAAATTGTCCCAAACATTTTTGAATGTGCATGACATCCAAATTATGCAGAAAGTATTTTTCTCCCAATATGACAACTCAAAATGGACTTTTTTTCCTCCACGGATCATTTTTATCATGAGGCTGTGTCTTTCCAAAAACATTCACATGATTTGATAACTTTTGTGCAACATCCAAACTTGACAAATGGATCGGGACATCTCTCAACTCCAAAGTACCATCAAACAATGTCTTGTTATGACTCCATAATTGATTTTGAGCTAAAAATCTCCGATGACCCATATAACATATTTTCCTACTATGCTTCAAATATTTGGAAAAAGTCCCATAATTACAATAAGGACATGCTAACATTCCTTTAGTGCTCCATCCTGATAACATAGCGTAAGCTGGGAAGTCGCTAATTGTCCATAATAATGCCACCCGCATGAGAAATGTTTGTTTTCTTGTGGCATCATATGTTTCAACACCATTTTCCCATAAGTGCTTCGACTCTTTAATCAAAGGTTGCATGTAGATATCAATGTCTTTACCAGGTGATCTAGGACCCGGAATAATCATAGACAAGAAAATATATTCTGACTTCATAAAAACCAATGGTGATAAATTGTAATTGATTAACACAACGGGCCATGTGCTATGTGAAATGCTCATCGTTCGAAATGGGTTGAACCCATCACTTGCAAGTCCCAATCTCACATTGCGGAGGTCTTGAGCAAACTCTGGATGCAAATTATCAAAATCTTTCCAAGCTTTGGCATCAGCCGGATGCCTCAAATTTCCATCATTCGGACGATCTGTTGCATGCCATCTCATTACAGTAGCTTTCTCTTCACACATGAATAACCTTTGTAGCCTAAGAGTAAGAGGAAAGTATCGTAAAACCTTAGCAGGTATAATGGAAGATTTAGCATTATCATCTGCAAATTTGTCCTCCAATTTCCACCTAGAAGCACCACATACATGATAATTATTTGTTTCTTCATGCTCATCCCAAAACAACATACAATCATTTGGGCATGCATGTATTTTTTTGTAATCAAGACCCAAATCTCTCACTGTCTTCTTAGCTTCATTAAAAGAATTCGGAATTGTAGCATCAGGAAAGGCTTCTTTTAATAAATCTAGAAGGTCACCAAATGCCACATTACTTAGCCCATGGAGACACTTGAAAAGATATAATCGAACGATGAAAGAAAGCTTTGAGAAACTCTTACACCTTGGATAAAGCTCATGTCGGCCTTCCTCCATTAACTTGTAAAATTTCTTTGCCTCCGTATTAGGACCTTCACAAATCCTTGGGAGGTTTTGCTCTCCAATTGCTACATCTCTATACATTGACAATCCTTCTCCATGGAATACCCACTCAGTATAGCCTTCTATGAAACCATAGACTATCAAGTGTTCTCTGACTGTTGCTCTATAATACCAATTACGGTTCAAACACTTTTTGCACGGGCAAAGTATTTCTTGTCCTTGCGCGATCCTTTGAAAAGTCATATCGAGAAAACCATCAACTCCGCTAATATATGCCCCACTAACTCTTGGGAGAGCCATCCATTCTCTATTTCTATTACTCATCACTTTCAACTGTTTATAAAATAAAAAAAGAATTTCATGGGCATTACATATATTTATGGAATATAGTAATTAGCAAATAATAATTCATAAGAAATTGCAAATAAATCACAATTTCATGCTTGCCTTTAATAACAAAAATAACAACATATTAGATAAGTTATTGCATTGAACTCAAGTCCTAAAAAACAAAAACAAATATGTCAAAAATATGTAAACAAAAAAACATACACTAATCACAAAGATAAGGATCTAAATTGGAAGAAAAATAAAAAGAAAAAGAAGGAAAAAAAACAAGGAATGCAAAAAAAAAAATAATAATAATAAAAAGAAAAAGAAAAGAAAGGAAAAAACAAGGAATGCAAAAATAAAAATAATAAAAAAAGAAAAAGAAAAGAAAAGAAGGAAAAACAAGGAATGCAAAAATAATAATAAATAATAAAAAGAAAAAGAAAAAAAGAAAAAAAGAAGGAAAAAACAAGGAATGCAAAAAAATAAAGAAAAATAAAAAAAGTCAAATAAAAAGAAAAAGAAGGAAAAAACAAGGAATGCAAAAAAATAAAAATAAAAAGAAGTAAAAAAACAAGGAATGCAAAATAATAATAATAAAAATAATAAATAAAAAGAAAGAGAAAAAGATGGAAAAAAAACAAGGAATGCATAAAAAAAGAAAATAAAAAAAGAACATATTAATTAAATAGTTGAACAGTTTTTGAACAGATACATATAACCGTTGGTGTAGGACTTGCATTCAAACTAATTCATGAGCTTTGCCTTTATCTGATGCCATGAAATATGTTTGCTAATTGTTCATTGGTTTCAGTAAATCCAGTACAAGGCAATTCGGGAGTATATAATTGTTAGGTCATTATCCTTCTCTTTTTATCATATATGTATATATATATATATATATATATATATATATATATATAAAAGCCTTTGTTGTAGCTATCACTATATTCTCGGTGAGTTAGTTAAAGGACAATAGAAGTGATTTTAAGAGTATTCATGTTATTTATCTTCTAACCAGGTAAAGGTATTTCTCAAGTAAATGATAACTTACTAATCATCAAGAAAAATACTAGTATTTTCTGATTTCTTTGTAACAACACATGCAAATTAAGTTGATTATTGAGAGAGGGGGAGAGGAGTAATTCCAATATATTCAAGTCATGGTGATCAACCAGATATATATTATATTCAGAATGATCACATAGATATACAATTTAAAGATTTGAACCATTTTGGTTTCTGTGATTGATGTGTCTATGCATTTAACAGCATGCCATGTTTCCTTTAGTCCTCTCCACATTGAAGAAAACATCAACAAATATGGTGTGCTCACATTTCAGTATACTCATTTCATATATATACATATATATCTTGAGATTAGAAGCAGATCAGAAAAGAAAATTAATATATGTTAGTATATATTTCATTCTAGCCAGGAGTTTATGCATATATGGTGTTTAACATAAAAGTAAGGCGGCATGAATTAAAGTATACCTCTTTTTTCCAATCGGTCTGCCAAGTGATAATGATAAGGATGAATGTCTACAATACGATCCCGATAATCACACCACCCCAAATTGCTTTGCATTGCACAAAAAAATTAATAATAAAATAAAAGGGGGAAAATCCAATTCATTCTCTCCCTTATCCATTTCAACTAACAGTGGAGAAGGGAAGTAGAGATTATAAACATCTGATAGAACAAGCTGTATGATCAGTGATATGCCTGTGACAACAATTAAGCTATTAATTCCATGGAGAACCTTTTGTGTAGAAGGCACAGAAAATACTTTAATATTTGCATCTTATAACATGAAAAATTCAATTAAGCTATTAATTCCTTGTAATATCTAAGCATCTCATCAATGAACCAACTCACTATGATTATTACTTGCTTATCACTCACTTTAATCGGTTTCAAAGAAGGTAATAAGTGTACATTAAGTCACCGAATTACACCTGAAAAACAATTTTGAATATAGAGACAGAATTCAAGGACTATATTTGCGCCTTTGCCTTCAAAGAACTAACTCACTAATTCATAACTAGAAACTAATGTGTAAGAGCTTAGAAGCTTCTTCATCTTTTAATGCCTTTCGATGGCGTTAGACATTGTTCGGGTTAATACAGATACCACCTGGACATGCAGAATTCCGTATTTCCATAACATGAAGTGGAAATTAGTCTGCTTTAGAATAAAAAAAGTAACTGAAGTAGACTGAAGTTTTTAAAGTCTTTTCATGAGTACCAACCTATGAAAATCTTGAAAGCTTCAGGAGTTGACCTTGTCTCTGTAGCAGTAAAACTATGGGAATTTCTGTCCAGATAAAGACAAGGGTCTACAAAAATTTTATCGAATCTCTCAAACCTACGCGAGTAGATTTCAGCTCGCGTAAATAAAAAACCAAATGAATTAAGTATAAATACATTATCTGATATCATAATTAGTCCTTACTCTTTCCATCCAAGGTCACTTGTGTGATCGATGAAGTTCAAATCTCTTGGTAAAGAGGAGAACACATAAAGCAGGTCTGCACAACAAAATGATTTTGATACATCAGAAAGATGAAAGACAAACATAATATATCCTCCCAACTTTACATCAGTCAAACCCATAAAGGAACGAGGAGATTAATAATACTTAATGCTGGAAAACTTATGATGGCTAAACAGAATAATTAAACCATAAGGCCTTAGGATTTTTTAAAAAACAAAAAAACCAAAATCCTTTCAGCATCAATAAAATCAGAAGGCCATTTTAATTCACCAAAACAGCTATCTCATCTAATTGGGTGAGCTATCTCATCTAATATAGTGTTTGCATGGTCCATAGTTTGAACGAAGCTCGAGTTATCTTGGCGTGCAAATCAAGTAGTACACACATAAGACATGGTGCTTGTACTACTAAAGTTTTATATTCTAACCCTTGTGAGGCTTGTTATAAGACAAGTATAGTCTTCTAACATGAAAATTTCAATTAAACTATTAATTAAGCTTGTTACATTATTTATCTAGATTCATTATTTGGTTTGCCTTTCTCTCAGAGCACACCTGAAGAAGTCAAGAAAGTACCCAAACGCAGAAAGAAACGTGAACGAGTTCAAGAAGTCAGGCATATGTCCACATTCCAGGTTCTCATTAAAGACATCATTAAAGAAAACCTAACCCATAATGATTCATTAGTTAAATGATAACAATGTGTTGTTACTAATCCACAGGTAATCAAAACCACACTATGGAAATCACTCATGTTCACACTCCTAATCCTGGTGATCATAGCAACAACATACTTTGGCTACAAGGGTCTCTTCTTGCTATCAGACCGTATGAACGAACTCGACTCTAGACGTCTTCGACAACAATGACATCCAAGATTTTAACTCATTATATCATTTTATCATCAAACTATTCATTAGTAAGTAAAATAAAATCAACAATAAAACATGCTCCAGCCAAAGTCATCATCATCCTCTGTTCCTCTCCTTCAACTCCAAGCAAAACTACCCAAAAGTCATACCAAACCGAACCAGCCACATCAAGAATCTCCTCTCCTCATTACTCATCGCATGACGTATATATATATATATATATATATATATATATATATTTTACAATCCCCCAATATAATCACCAAAGATATGGTAAAGGATTCACACATCTAGGTATGTCCTTCCAAATCCCCATTAGTTTAGGAAATGCTAAAGAAGGTGACTCGATGACTCTCCAGGATCACCTCCAATATAATCATCAAAACCATCAACAAGAAGAGAAAAAAACAACACAACCCAATCATCCCCATTCTCATCCCTACTCCCTCCTCCATTCCATCCCCTCCCAAAATGACACCACCACCACTACAACACCAACACAACCATAAACACCAACTATAAAATAACTTTCACATCTCAGCACTCAAGAAAAATTAATTCAGCTAAGAAGGTATCCAAATTAATTCAACACCAACTGATTCTAATCACAGCTAATACAATACTCTAGATAATAACTGATAATGCAGTTATTATCTTTGACAAGGCATGCCTCAAAGTCGAAGGTTGCACTGAAATTCTCCAATAAATCAAGGAATTCAATTGGAACTCACCTTCTTCACAGATGCGGACCAGGAAAGTGTCACCCTTCGATGGGCACTAATGGGGGGTTTCGAAGGTTGACAGTTGGAGAAGGAGAAGGAGTTGGGCGGGGATCTCGGCAGGGATGGCGTGGTGAAGGAGTCAGAGAAGAAGAAGAAGAAGGAGTCGAAGGCTTTTGAAGGGTTTTCTCAGCATGAGGGTTTGGGATTTGGTTTTCTCAAAGTGAGTGTTTGGGAAAAACAATGCCATGTTTTTTTAAAAAGGTAGAAATATATTTGTTAATTTTATAATTTGAATATTTTTTTTTAAATTAGATTCTAAGGATTTTTTTTATAAAATAACTAATTCATTAGTTTAAAATAAGTCTCTTTTTGCAAAATAACTAAAATTTTAACAAAATAAATAATTCATATTATGCATAGTATCTTAAAACTAATTAGTTCTAAATAATTGCTGGAGATAATTGCTAAAAAAATACAATTTAATAAACCATAAATTTAATTAATAAAATATTATATACATATTATCATTGAAATTATATTTCGAATTAATGGTTTATGTTTATTAATATATTTATTATAAATTATTTATTAAATGTAATTAATTAATAATTTTTTTAATATAAAATTCATCAACATCTCGCGTTGTTAGTGGAGATTTTCAGAGGATAACCCTAGTTAGGAAAATGCCCTTGGATTTGTCTTTAATTACAATAATACCAAAGTAATGCCACTTTTATTGGTGTGTGTCCAGTGCGATGTATCTTGGCAATTTTAGGAGAAGGGTATTTTGGATTTATATTCTTTTTTAGTGTAAAATTAAATATTTATTAATTGACCATTAGTAATTAGTTATTACATAATGGTTTTAATTTTTTTTAACTATTTTTGGTAATTTTTATGATTTAATATTAAGTGAGTTGTTAGGAACTTAGGGTAAGAAAGGGAGTAGTTTGATGAATGATTTAATCTCTGTAATTTATTTTAATATATTTAGTTTTTTAATTGGGTTTAGTAGAATTATTTGACTTTCATTAGCAAAAAGTGGGAACTCATGGAACTCTGATGCATGAATTGGACTTGGACTCTTATGAACCCATAATCAACAAAAAAATGTTCATTTTAACTATTTATGAAAAAAAATTAAATTACAATTTTTTATAAATATTTAATTTATTTCTTTATTTGATATATATATATATATATATATTATGTATTTAAAATGAGAAAAATACATTAAATAAAATTTTAAAAAAAACCGCTGCATATCATAACATATATGTAATGATTATAAAAAACCGCTGCATATAATAACCCATGCGCAGCGGTTATTAAGAACCGCCGCAATACAATGCATATGCAGCGGTTATGAACCGCTACTATTTTTAACATTTGTAACGGTTACATAACTGCTGCATATCATAGCCCATGCACAGCGGTTATTAAGAACCACTGCAATACAATGCATATGCAGCGGTTATGAACCGCTGCTATTTTTAACATTTGTAATACTTACATAAC
Source organism: Dioscorea cayenensis subsp. rotundata (assembly GCF_009730915.1). Taxonomy (NCBI): domain Eukaryota; kingdom Viridiplantae; phylum Streptophyta; class Magnoliopsida; order Dioscoreales; family Dioscoreaceae; genus Dioscorea; species Dioscorea cayenensis. Next base: position 23,572,506 of record NC_052490.1, on the reverse strand, counting down.
CGCTGCATATCTATCCTAATATGCAGCGGTTTTTGCAACGGATTAAGTCAAATGTAATACTTGGAAAATTGTCTGTAACAATATAAAATCACTACAAAATCGCTGCAATAAATAACATATTGTAACAGTTTAATAACCGCTGGAAAGTAATCGCTACATAAGTGCAGTTATGTAGTAGTGGCAATTTCTTAGCAGACGTTTTTACTTTTTTTTTTTAAGTTAAAAGTAATAAGGCCAACCAATCTAGAAATCTTCTTAACAAGAGATGTTGCTTGGTACTAATTATATCCACCCTATGAAAGTTGAAAGAGAATATGACATAAAGACATAAGGTGATACTTCGTCAAACACCATTTGACCACCTAATGGGTGTCAAACTATAATCTTAGAATATGGTGTATTAGATGCATGATGGGTGGTTAATGAGTGTGTGTTGTGAATATATGAATATGCCAATAATGTTAAAGTGAGTCCATGACTACCATAAGTGTACGGGTCATCAAGTAATACCTCGTAGGTGAGCATGATGGTCGTATTTTCCTAAGAATGGCAAGAGGCTCCTATTACTTCCTTTTCACTTAATCAATATCCTAAAAGTTTACATTATTTTCTATTCTACTTCTACAATTTACTAAATAATACAATGGAGAAGCATTAAACACAATTGGAAGGAGTTGGGTAGTTATATGACAATTTTCTTGATTGTTACTTATGGTACGCGTTGAGTATGACAATAGTATTCTAGTATTGGATCCTGAAAATTCAAAGGCCTACTAATCCCAATCTCTTGGCAACCAAGTCTAAATCACTAGGAACTTAAAATGAAATCTCTTCCTATCCTAACCTCCTATGTTTGCCTTAACTATAAGAATTCCTCTAGAAAGGACAAATCAAACCCTAAGCCTAAGGGGCAATTGATCCCTAATCCAAAAACCTAGCTATGCCTAATCTCTTAGCGCATGCATAGATCTAACATGACATGTGTGTTCCAATGTAGGAGAATATCTTCCTCACCACGAGCAGGTGAGCTCGTGATAAACTCACTTAAACTTTTCAGAAAATATAAATCTCTCCCTATACATCACAACGGGTGCATAACGGGTGTACCACACCTGTTATGATGTAGACAGTAAAAACTATGGATTCTCCAAGTGCAAAACGGCATGAAAACAATTCCTAACAATAAAACTAGACTCTACAAACAAATTTTGCTCATATTACTTGGGAGGCTACCTTGAGTTCTTTTTGTACTAGCTCTTGCTAATTGTTCAACCTGGTTCTCCAAGTTCTTGATTGATGCTTGGACGTTTCTTAATGTAACACCAAACTCGTCTATCGTAGCATCATTGTTCGTCATGTACTTGCCCAAAACATCTTTTGTGGAGAACTTTCTTTCAGATTGTTGCTGTTGTGACTATTATTGGTAATTCTGTTGTTGAGGAGACCTCTGCTGCTGATTTTGACTACAGGAGAAGTTAGAACAACTCCTTCATCCTGGGTTGTAAGTGCTGCTATAAGAGTTATTCTAGTTCCTCTAGCCTCCTTCAATACAATCAACCTATTCCACAGGAGCTACTGCTGAGCTCACAATCCGGCACTGAGCTGCCCCATGTCTTCCTCCATAAGTCTCACAAAACATAACTGCCCTGGAATTCATGATGACACCCTGACTATTGCTCACGATTAGATCCAACTTCCATGTTAGGGCATCTACTTTTGTTGCCAAAGCGGTGTCTGCGTCTATCTTATGTAACTCGGCCACCTTTAGCTACCTAGCTCTTGAACTACAGTGTGACTCATTGTTAGCCATATCTTCAAACAACTATTCTACCTTTTTAAGGTACTTGTCCCTCAACGACCCATCTGCTGCAGTGTCAATAATCTGCATAGTATGGTAGTTTAGTCTGTTATACAGAATCTGCAATCTCATCCATAAACTAAATCCATGATGTGGGCACCACCTAAGAAGGTCCTTGAATCTTTCTTGTGCCTCGAAAAATGTTTCAGACTCTCCTTGCTTAAATGCCGAGATCTCTTTGTCTGATTTTTACTGCTTTGCTTAGTGGAAAGTAGCATCCAAGGAATTTTTTCACCAAGTTGTTCCATGTCTTGATCGATCCCGGTACTAGAGAGGTAAGCCACCAATATGCCAGACCCCTCAAACTAAATGGGAAAAGTCACAGTCTGATCACATCATCTGTAATTATGCTCATCTTGAATATCGAACAGATCTGTGAAAACTTTGAGAGATGGGCATTTGGTTCTTCATCTGCTAAGATGTTAAACTGATAGGAGTTCTAAATCATCCCAATAGTGCTAGCTTTGATTTTGAAGTTGTTTGCTTCCATTACTGAGGCTTGGACATTGAACTCTTCTCCTGTAAACTGCAGCCTCTCATACTCTGAAAGTGTTTCTCTTTGGTTCAGTCATGGCAGTAGATTCTCTATCGTCACTAACACTTCCTGCTTCCACAAGTGACTTACTCCATAGTTTTCTCAATAGTGTTCTCTCAACCTCATTATCTCCTTCAACTAGATTAGTAGGGTTAACTCTGGTTATGAACAGTCACCTGCAGAAGAGGGTAGCAAGAATGAGTTATTAAAGTAGTAATAAAATGAGTAAAATAATGCACAAAAGAATAATTGGCTAAAACACTAAGCTACAAGTTTTCATAGAATACCTCGACTAGGCTCTCCCCAGCAATGGCGCCAAAAACTTGATAGAATGTTAATGAGTATGTGTTGTAAACATATGAATATATAAATAATGTTAAAGTGAGTTCGTGAATACCGCAAGTGTATGAGTCGTCAAGTAATACCTTGTGGGTGAGTACGAGCGTCATATTTCCCCATGAATGTTGAGAGGCTCCTATTATTTTCTTTTCACTTAATCAATAGCCTAAACATTTATGTTCTTTTTTTATTCTACTTCTACAATTTACTAAACAATACAATAGAGGATCATTAAGCACAATTAGAAGGAGTTTGGTAGTTGTATGACAGTTTTCTTGGTTGTTACTTATAGTATGTGTTGAGTATGACAATCGTATTCTAGTATTAGACAGGGGAATTCAAAGTCCTACTGGTCCCAATCTCTTGGCATTTGGGTTTGAATCACTAGGAACTTAACATGAAATATCTTCCTATCTTATCCTCCTACGTTTACCTTAAGTATATTAATGCCTCTAGAAAGGACAAATCAAACCCTAAGCCTAAGGGGCAATGGATCCGTAATCCAGGAACCTAGCTATGCCTAATCTCTTACCGCATGCATAGATCTAACATGACATATGTGTTCTAATGTACGGGCATATCTTTCTCACCGCATTAACAACTTCGCCCCCTCTCTAATGATGTATGTTAAATCTCCCTTGGAAAACTCACCAGAATCTGCTGAAATAGTGATGAAAGTCATCTTCCGTCGCTCACATCTCCAAAACTTCGACCGCAAAAAAACCTCCCTTTGACTAGAAAACCCTAGGGTTTATATCTAGAAAACCCTAGGGTTTATATAGTGACGGGTTTGCCACGGCCTCACCATGGGCATTGTGATGCCCGTGGTGAGTAAGTTATTATGTGGGCTCTAAGTCGCGTCCTGGCAAGATTTCTCTAGGTGTTGAATGGGTTGATCATGGCCGTGAAAGACTCACAATGTCTGTGGTGAAGCCGTTGTGGCTTCTGTGTTGCTCCCAGTGAGTTCACACTGCCATGACTTGATAACGACAGTGTTAAGAGTGGATAACAACCATGGTGAGATGTCACCACGGCTGTTGTCAGTGGTGAACTCTGATTAAGCAATTTAGTCCATTTTGCTTCAAAATGCCCTCAAATTAACTTCTTTGGCCCTAAAACAGAATAAAAGGCCATGGTAAACAAAAAATGAAATTTTGTACTAATTAGGTGCTAAGCATGTAAAACATTATGCTAAATGTAGTATAAATGATATGAAAATTATGCACTTTCAAGCACATATCAATGTTCTTATGTAAATGATTGATATACACACTCTAAGATTTAAGATATGGGATAGTCTCTAGGCTTGAAGAGTTATTGATTGTACTAGACTTATGATGTGATGAAAGCCTCTGTTAGTACCTTGATCAATTATTAAGGGAAAGAAGTAAGTGCCTCTATTATTTGTTGTCAAGTAGAAGAATTTAATATTAGAAGTCTAATATGATTGGTAACCACCATGATAACCCCATGAGGGACACCCATGCCACTCAACCCTCAAGTTGCCGCAAGGCTAACCAATACCCGGGAGGAGACAATATTGAATAGCATGTTCAAGTACAGAATATAAAAAACATGTAGCAAAAGGATAGCACAAGGGAAGCAACATCACCATAACCTGATAATAGAATTCAAAAAGACATGCTCGTCATAATTACAATCAGGGTTTTCAAGAAACTAGACAAGTATACAAACCATGGAAATATAGTGGCATATACATTAGTGGATCCATGTCCTTATATAATGAAAAATGCTCAAGAACAAACATACATAAGACTTAAAATAAGAAAGATAGATAGGACAATGCTCAACACTTCGCCCCGCTGCAACGCCACTAGAAGCTAAAGCCTGTAATAGAGAGAGAGGGGTGAGTAACTAAAGTCATTTAGTGAATGGGTTAACACAATTCTAAAAGAATATCAAAACAAACCAATTAGTTTTCAATAATGAAGATTTTGCAATAGTACATATAGCCTTGAAGCATTTCAACATTTCAAACAGTATATACATGTGGGATGTAAACCCACATTATTTAAAACCCAAAACATATATCTTTAAAAATATAATTAAAGCTTCAAAGCATATCATTATCGGTATAACAATTATTTATACATAAGTATCATAATAAGCATAAGCATCAACTTGATCAAATGAGATTCCCAACACTCACAAATCAGCATTTGATATAATGCAAGTTTCCAAAGAAGTATACATGAATTTCATTGAAAACTCGACAAATAACCAACCTTCCAAAAAGTGTAAAGGCTTCATAGCTCAAGGACTTTTTTTGCATGAAAATATGATTTCTAAAGAATATATGTTTGCAAACATTGGATATTGAAAAAAAAAAACAAAACCATGAATTCACAAGTTCAGAATTCAATCCGAAAGATCATGATTTTTGTACAAGAACTAAAACATAAAGCCGTTCTCGAAACATTAGCCTAAAAAACCTCTCTGACATTAGTCATCATTGCAAGAAAGTTGAGTGCTATCAAGGTCTTCATACCTTTGACGTTGGCCACTTAGACCTTGTGTGGTGACTTCGGGTTCTCGGTTCATTTCCCGTTGGGGCTTTTATGCACCTCCCGAATAGAGCAACATGAATAGGACCCTTCACGCCCTCTATAGGCTAGCCGTGAGGATCCCCTTACTGCAGGAGGTGGATTCCAACCCCGTCATTATCAAAACCACCCGTAGGTGTATCAATAATACCATTCACATAATTCATATCACACGGTCCTTGCCCGGGAAATATTCACACATCAGGAATGAACATCATTTCCATAAATATAACCAAAGCTAAATGTACAATATAAACATAAAGTTTTTAATTCATTTCAAACCCGATATACCAACATAGCCATAAGCATTTTAATCAAACATCAAGAGTTTTCTTTATAAAATGGAAAGCATAGAAACTCCTTCCAAACTGATAATATCATCAGTTTAATGTGATAAAACCAAGGATTACTTTTAAATCAAACTGTAAAGATATTTAGATAATATTGTAATAGAAATGTGCAATTATATAACTCACTCACAACTTAGGCATTAAAACCAACTAGTGCACTACTCCTCCGCCAGCTCCTTGGCTCGAGCCGACCTCTCACCACCTACCCAAAACACAACCACACACACAACAAAACAAGCATGAATTAAGCAAAGGTAAACACAAATGAAACCCTAAGCCTAAAGATGCAATGTAACCCTAAATAAGTCCTAGGGTTGGCTCAAAGCTAGGTTACAAGGTTTCCAAAAGGCTCTTAAGGGTTATAGGCTCAATAAAGCAAGGAAACAAGAATGTTCTACAAGTGCTACATTAATGCTACAGATACGAAAGAGAGGTTTATGGATTCAACACATTTTAGAGGAAAAGAATTATAAACACTCTTCTCAAGCTTCTAAAACTCATCATAGAAGAATAACAACCTACAAGCTCACAAATCCTCAACCTTCACAACCCTAGATCTACCATTTAACACACAAAAATCAAGGAGTAATATGGAGAGAAACAAGAAGGATAAGGATGCTCATCTCTAGCTTCAAGGAAGAAGAATTAATGGACAATGGGGCTCCAATCTACCAAGAAGAAGGAGATCATTCAACTATCAATGCCAAAAAGGAAACATGAAGGAATATAAGAAGAATGGGAGTACTTACCTTGCTAGGTTAAAAGGAGAAGGAAGGATGGAGAATGAGGCTTCAATCTACCAAGAATAAGGAGATCATTCAAGGTTTTTTTCCTCATCTAAGGAAAATGCCAAGAGAATGAGAGAAAGGAAATGATAAGAAGAATAAAGAAGGGTTCAGGGTTTGGAAAAGATGAAAATAGCCCTAGCCTCTTCACTAAAAACTCAAAAAAAGAGCTTTAATCGGCGCATCATGTGGCCTCCTGTGCGGGCGCACGCACGTCATGCGGGCTCATGTATGTGTGCACGTCTTGCCACATGGCACCCGGCACAATAACAAGTGAAACTACTGTTCACAGTAATGCAGCAAGCACTGTTAACTATTACTATTCACATATATGGTCTCGTATACGCCCGCATAATAGCCCCCACGCTCTTCTGGAGAGCTTGTGCAACCGTATACTAGATGTATGCAGGCGCACAACTGCTGTATGGGTATATGGTAGGGTTGTGCGGGTTTTTAAGCAGTTGTATGACCTCTATATGAGTACACAACTCAAATAAGTGCAAAAACAACTCCTCTTTTGGGTGTGCCTGTGCACGCTCACCTACGCAGGCTGTAAATAATGCCAACTCGACTCTCATTCACTCTAAATCACTCGGTAAGCCCTATCGAGGCAACACAAGAAAAACTCGAACAAGGTTTCAAGTGAGCACACAAGAAAAGGTTGAAATACCACTAAGACAATATGAAGGACAACTTCAGAAACTGCACTTACCTTATAAGGAAAACTGCTCCCACTAGAAAAGGGAGAAAAGGTTGTACTAACTCTATTGGAGTTCAGTTCAGTAGACAAAATATATAATAAATGATGTTGGGATTATAATCAAGTCTCTAAAAAGTTTGAAAAATAAGAAGCTATTTATTGTCGATGAGGAAGATGAAAACAGTACGATCCAAGAAAGGGCCAACCTATTACCATTGATGTTAATACCGTTCCATAGAAGGAAGAGCAAAATAGAGACCTTGACCACCTTGTACAACTCAATTGTGCAATTATCATCGATGAAACAATAAACATTTGTATCTGTCTGTATAATTTCCTCAAGCATATTAACATTGAAGATCGTACATCTCCCAACGTCTATAGGAGCATGTTCTATCTCGTAGGTAGACATAATTACCCTAATGGTCAACCATTTTAAATTGTTCCCTATCGGAGAGAGCTATAAGTAAACAACAGCTCTCTTCCACTATCTCTTTCATCTTCTTGTAAAAATTAGGGTAAAGATGACTTTCCCACTACTTGCATTGTTCATGCAAAATCATACATCATATTTATCATCTTGAACCTAGCACTCAAAAATAGAATAAAATAATCAAACCACTAGGAAACTCACTAGAATAAATATATTAAATAGAATGGTTATGTAGTAAGGACATTGAAGAATACTAATTTTAGGGTAGCCAATGTAAACGGTAATATATAATAGTAAATGTAACAATATAAAAAGAATTTTAAGCATTTACTAACTATAAATGTGTATACTTAATGCCGTACAACAAAAGTAAATAGAAACATTTAAAAGTAAACATAAAAATTGAAAACAAAACAAAAAGTGTAATAGTAAATTCAAATAATATTATTGAGTGGAAGGCTTGCTTCCTCCGATAGTTAAGAACACCATGTTACACACTGGAATGTATGTAGTCTATGTTCTTATCTAAGCATTGGATGGCTTTGCAAAGTTAAAATACATCTCACATAATTTGAATTCCCTAAACAAACAATTATGCTAGTGTGCCTTGTCTAATTTATGGAATAACTAATTGAACACATTCATTGATATGAGTGAGAGGTCATTGATGGAAACTTTGTATTCTATAGAGGTGCAAGTATAAGCAACTTTTATTAACAAGTTCTAGCACTAGTCCATTAACCCATTGTCTAGACAACCATTTGTTTTGGAGAAATTTGTTTGAAGATATAGGGGAAAAAAGCATATGGTAAGAAAAGGAAAACTTTTACAATAACATTGAAAAAGGCTTTGGACTAATCTGAGATGAATAAAATGATCTTATTATAGTCATCTTCACTATATAATGCATCACCTTAAGTGGATGTCAACCACATCCAATTCTCATGCATCTTATTATTAAAAATAGCAAACACTAAATACAAGAATCCTTTATTACCATCTTTTCCTATTCATGAAACAAGATACTACTGTATCCCCTCAGTAATGAGTCCCATTGAGAAACAACAAAGGTCTGAAACCCTTTCTCAAACTATCCAAACAAGCATAAAAATAGAAAATACCGTGCTTAAACCACTCGCTTTCCTTGTCAATTATAATGAGGCCACTGTAGTTGGTTTCAACCATCTTGCTTGTTCACCACATTAGTATCTCTCATTCTTTTCTTTTTTTTTTTTGCTCTTAGATATGCTAACCTATAATTTAACTCATTAATTTTGTTTCTTAAATCTTTTAATATTGGATCATCTCTCATCATTTTTTGTAGATGTACATTTTCGAAATGATCATTCATAGCTATACTTACTCTATTTGCTACTTGTTCGATTTTTGTTTCTAAAGTATTATGATCATGAAGAGTCATCAAGCATTATTTCATATGGTTCGATATTACTGATATAAGTTCTTTCTTCATTTTGCCTTTTTATTTATTCTAATTTTTCCAACTGATTTCTAAGTTTATATGATAAACCTCTTAACCTTTTTACTTCTTTTGAATTTCTAGTCATATTTTGGATATTTCTTTTTTCAAAATGTTTTTCTCTAATTTAGAAAGATTTTTATTTATCATTTCTATTTCTTTTTCGAAAGTTAAGCTTGGCATATTTATTCTTTTGTTATTTTCTTTATACGTTAGTCAATTCTAATTGTATTTTATTAATTTTTTCTACCATGATTTTTTATTGGCTGAGTTCCTTGTTAATAGCTTCTAATGTTTTAAGAGTTACTTACCTTATGATATGATTTTCTAATCCGGTTTTAATATAATCTAGTTTATTTAGTATTGCTAATATGTTTTGATGGTTTTTTCAATATACTCTTTGCTAATACATTTTTTTCTAATAAATGTACTATAATGACTTCTAAAATTTTAAATTGTTGTTCTATTTTACTATTAGTAGTTTCTATGAAGTCTACTAACTTTAAAATACTTAATTCTTCTGTATTCATAAATATGTTTTACTTTGTTTTTTTTTTTTGCTTTGATATATGATTTTATGTGCTAATTGAAAGTAATTATTGCTACTACACTTGAAAATAATTATTACTACTTGATAAGAAATATTACTACTATTGTTTTTTTTTTTGCTATGATGCTTTATTAATAAACTTTTTTTTATGAGAAATTAAATGAAACTTTCAAATTGTTTTAAAGTTTTCAAACATTAATGATAAGGACTCCTCTTTCTCTTTTCCAATACAGTTTCAATTATCAAGTTTTAAAGTTATTTCAAGTTACGCAAAACAAGAACACATGCTTGATTCTTCTTTCAAACTTTAACTTCAATAAATCTTTATTTCTATTATCTTGATATAAGACCAACAGTGTTTCAGCTATCTTAAGGATCTAGCATCACAAAAATCTTGTCTCTATTATTTTGATATAAGATCAGCAGTGTTTAAGTTGTCTTAGGGACCGGGCATCACAGAGTTATCACTCTTAAGAAGATAAAATTAGTAATAGGTATATTCTCTCTTAGTTTCGGTCACCGGGCCTTTACACGAGTCTTTGCCCTTCAAATGGCTACTCACCAAATATCCTCAGAGAAATAACAAGCACAAAATTTTATCTTACAAAATTGTGTTTTCATTTTTAAGCTCAAGATTTATGAAGCTCTTGCTAAGTAAAGATTTAAAAAATATTATTCTTAAGACATTTAAGGAGAAATAAAAATTTCATATAAAAACTACATCCTCTCGAAGAAGAGAAGCCTTAAGGGGCTTTTACCGTTCTATATAATAACTTAACTGGCTCTAATACCATAGGAGTGTGGTTTAGGGCTCTCTTACAACTACGAGGTTGTAAGAGTTACTGGAGTGGAGCAAGGGAAGCTATGAAAGAGGTTAGAGATGGAGATGATGAGCAAGATCAAGAACACAAAGCTATTTACCTAAAGCTAATAATAATTTTCATTCAGTAACCAAAATGAATAAAAGGCCTCTCCTTTTATAGAAAAAGGGATTACTATGCTAGATGTGACAAGTTATGCCACTAAGTCATCCTACTTAGAGTAGGTTTTGACTAATGATACATTTTTAATTATTTTACAAGGACTCAATAATAAACCTAATAACCTTATAGGGTTTGACAATATAAGTAACCTACTTAAATAGGGATGCAAGTGGGGCGGGGCGGGGCGGAGGGGGGAATGGGATCCCCGTCCTCATCCCCGCTTCCCACAGGACGGGGATTCCCTGACTCCAAATTCCTCGCGGGGGAAAAACTCTCCCCACTCACTCCCTAGCAGGGATCCCCAGCGGGGATTCCCACCGGGTCGGGGAATCCCTGTCCTCCGCCAATTTTTTTCTTTTATTACATAAAATTCTAATAATACTATGTATTATATATATATATTAAAGTAGAAGACCTATTTAACACTTGTCAATTTCTCATAAAAATTTTGCCAACATTATTTTAATAATATTAAAATATTTATAACATAACACTAAATTATATTGTTTTAAACTAATTTTTATTATTTTATCTCATAATATATAATAAAATTAATTTTTAAAAATATTATATTTTTAAAGTTGATAAATAGCTTATTTTATCTAATATTAATTTTTACCTTAATTTTTATAGAAAATAAAAAAAATTATTAAATGTTTTTAAAATTTTTCATATAATTATATTCGTACATCAGACGGGAGTAACACTAGTATTACTAAAAGTCTAAAACATTATTAATAAATACCAAAAATATATTTTCTTAAAACCCAAATATTTGGTCCTTGTAATCTTATATTCATATTGAATTTTCTTAAAAAAATATTGGGGCGGGTCCCCCCGGGGAACGGGGATTCACCGCCCCATTTGCATCCCTATACCTAAAGTAGGTGTGGACTAATTATATCATGACTCTCATACACTCATACATACATACTTTCATACACTTAGGTATATACATACCTATCATCTTGTGATGTTTTTATTCTAAACATGAGAAAATCATCTTCTCTTGAGGTGTGGACACACCACTGATAGCCAGCTGAACACATGTAGTAATGATCCTCTATTTATTATTTTTATAAAGTGAAAGTCTGAATTAAACAATAACAAAGTCTCACAATACCTCATTAAAGAGTTTCATATTTTCATTACACTGACCAACTATTTTTATTTTAGCATCAAAATTTTGTAAAAACTCAATATTATTATGCCTTCCCCAAATAATTGTGAAGACAATATGTGGTATAAATAAAATAAAGCCCTTTGTGATAATAGATCCTCAATTATAGGGATGCAAATAAACATTTGGTGCAAAAATGTTGAGAAAAAATAGTAAACAATAAACAATAAACAATAATGGTGCTTACTTACTATATATCAGACGTAACAAATACAAATATTTTCAAATGAGTATAAAATTACAATAAGAATCATTATCTCAGTATATGCATCATATAAACAGCATTCAATACAAGACTTGTGAGTTAATAGAAGTCGCTTTGTGAGTTAATAGAAGACATTATCTTGTGATCATTTGGGATTAAATATTTCACTCTCGCCCAAGGAGCTTCAAAGCCATAATGTTTCCATATTTCATATAATATCGTCTCTCTTTTAGTCAAGACAGTGAACTCTAAGATACAACCTCTTTTTTTATACCTTGCAATACTATAAAATGTTTCCATTCAAGGCCTGCAATAAGAGTTACTTACATAATGGATGTAGTCATTAACATAAACACTAAGAAACCCATAATAAAAGACTCGCACCTTCAGAAAGGGTTTCTAGATAGTACTTTATTGTTGCTTTTGAGTTACATTTCTATTGAACTTCTTGTTTAACTTTGACAGGGCTCTATACTCAACCTTAAATGGGAGCTTCTTGCTCAACCTATAATGAGGGTTTCTCACGCCACTTTAAATGGGGTTTTTATGACAGGTTTATAAACACACTTCGGCAATGTCTTACAAGGACTAAGATCATAGCCATTGAGGTAGAAAAAAAAAAAGAAGCTTCTATTCCAATAGAATGCTTGATTAGAGGTCATAAAAGAGATGAAGAGAGGGTAAGATACAATGGCAAAAAAGGGAAAAAAGAAACTAAATGCCTTCTCATACAAGGGAAAAAAGGAAACCCCATAAATGAGCTGATATAACTTGCCAATAATCTTTCCTCTAAAAGATATAGGGTATTTTTGGAATATTATCAATAACTCATGATGTATGTTGACAGTATGAAAGGACCTATAAGTACAAAAGTTAAAAATGAGAGTTTAAATTGTATATTAAATTGCTATACATACTGACCATGCAAGATGATTGAAATATTAGATAGACTAATAAACAATTTTTCTATAAAATATCAAAATACTTTTATTTTTACTTAAAAACCCTTGATTTTTTTTACTTCAAATTTTTATTTTATGAAAATTTTGTTGATAAACTAATAGTGAATGGAAATTGAAAAGTTGAAACATCAAAATATGAATAATTGTCCTCGATTTTGAAAGGACTTCTATTCTTAAAATTCCAATTAATTTTGGAAATTTGAAGTTAACAACTCTTGAAACTCCTAAAATCAATTCTAAAATTGGAAAGATTTCAAACTATTGAAACCTAGAAATTAATTCTGGAATTTTAATGGTTTTTTAACTCTTATTTTATAAACATATAAAAATGGTATTCTCCTCTACCTCTAGGAAATAAGTTATCTTTTTAACTATCTCTCTCCCACATTTAGCACAAAAAGTTTAAGTTTCAGTGTGATAGAGCTCTCATAATTCAATTCTTGGGAGGCAGACACTAGTTTAGATTAAAACACCGGAAGATATAAAACTTGCTTTAAGAAAATTATGTGATACATAGCCTCGACTGAATCGTTCTATCTCATCTCTTCTTTTGATATTAGGTCTTTCTAATATTATTGTAAAATGTTATTTTGTTTTAATTTTCTAAGTAATCGTATTCCACCTAAACTTTCTAACAAATTCATTACTTATTAGGGGTTGTTTGGTTCACAGTAATGATATATTACCATGGTAATGAGATTACCCTGGTAATGTGATCGGAAATGTTATATGTCCAAGAATGTTGTGGTAATATAAGATTACCATGTTTGGTTGAGAATTTATATTATTGGTAATCTTTCATTACCATGTTTGTTAGTCATGGTAATCACCTCAATAATATGTCAAATTTACCAAAATACTCTTACATATCAAATTTTGAAAAATATAATTTAAAATATTTAGATAAATAAATAATTAAATTATAATATTAAAAATTATTTTTTTCACAATTTTTTTAAAATACCTTTGTATTTACCAAAATAACCCTACCTTTAGATAAATAAATAATTAAATTATAATATCAACAATTATTTTTTTTTACAATTTTTAAAAATGCCTTTATATTTACCAAAATACCCCTACATATAAAAATTTGAAAAACTTAATTTAAAGTATTTAGATAAATAAATAATTAAATTATTTTTTTACATTTTTTTAAAATACCTTTGTATTTACTAAAATACCCCTATGTATAAAAATTTGAAAACTTAATTTAAAGCATTTAGATAAATAAATAATTAAATTATAATATCAAAAATAATAAGGGAAAATAAAAACTAGGGAATGTAATAAGGAATTAGATTAAATGAGTGGGGGCATAATTGGAAAAAAAAACATTACACATTACTACCAACTTGGTAATCTGTATAGGCACCTATTTTGAAAGTAATAATATTTCCATCTTATTTGGTGATATTTCACTATTGGTAATCTCACATCAACATCAATATTACCACTGCTACAGTACTAAACATGGTAATCTGAACACATTACCACCAGATTCCCGATAATATTTTCACATTACCGCGAACCAAACGCCACTTTAAAGCTAATTATATATTACTATTTATACAATTTTTTTTTCTTTTGATATAAATAAAGGAGTATGAAATTCATTTTAATCCAATGAAACAATGAAAACAATGATGGAGATGATAAAAAAAAGTGGAAATTGCAATAAAAACCCTATAAGTTTGTAAAATTGCCAAAAACACCCCGTTAGTTTTGCAATCCCTAAAAACCCCCTCCTTTTAAACACTATGTTTTTCAAACCCCCAAAAGCACTGTAGCGGATGTGAGCAGGGTGAGTTTCAAATTTTATGGACGAAAAATGCCCTTGCATGGGGAGTCGTGGTTGCGACCATCTCGGCGGTTTGAGAGGAAGTGGGGTGGGTTTTCCGTAGGGGTAACCCCGAGAGAATTTATTGGAGCCGTTTACTTGCTTTTTTTCTCGACTCGCGTCTTGACCTTTCCATTTTCAAGTTTGTCTCCGAAGTTGTCTCTACTGGGTGATACCTCGTAATTGGCATTTCATCGACTTTTCCCTTTCCACGGTTTCTCGAAGGAGAAGTCCCAGCGCAACTAGTTGGCATTTCATCGGTTTGCGATCTAAGGTATTGAGTATGGTTTTATGTTAAGCGTTACATTACAAAGAAAGATTTTTTTCGGTTTTTGTTTTGTGCTCCTGTTTTTTTGTTGGAAGATATTGAAGTCTGCGGGGATTTCTCGTGGGGGTTTTTGTTAGTCTGCGAGGGAGATTTCTCGGCTAGGGGTTTTGTTTTTGTTTTGCATTTTCAGTATGTATACACTACTCGAAAATAGTTTTTCTCGATTGTTATGATTTGTGTAATATTTATAATGTACATTTCCCCTTTCGTTTGATATGGTTGCGGTTTTACAAATGAGGGTTTGACGTTTAAGAAATGAGATATTCTGAGTTTAAACTTTGTTGTCTCTGTTTAAGTATTCCCGTCTCTGTTTAAGAAAATGGGTCTCTGTTTAACATTTGATATCTCTGTTTAATAATTGGGAGGTTACCGTTTAAAACCTTTATTTCGCTTAAACTTTTTGTCAATCTTGCATGTTGAATGTGTTGTTATTGTCGCGGTGCAGTGATTATGGCGGTCGACCTAGTTAATGGGCGATGCTATTTGACACCGGTTGTGGAGACCTTAGGCGAATTGAAAGATAACATGATCCCCTCGACATCTGGGAGATTATTCGAAGGGACACCGTTTTGCGGCGTTCTGAGGGTGGAAGCTATATATCAAGAGGGGCCCTTCTTGATTCTCTTTTTGCAAAGATACGATGGTCGCGCAATAAATTCGGGGATCGGGGAAAGCCTGCTGAGTTTCGAGGCCTCGGGATGTGGCCCTCGTTCTTGAGTACTGCGTTGCGATGGCGGCAGCGATCGTGTTCGAGAAGAAGACCGCTCGGCGTTCGAAGGGAGGTATTTATCAAAAACCCTACGGCGACGCGGAGACTCCATCAAGAGCGTTACGGTGCAACTTGTTCGACGAGAGGGAGAAGAAGATAATTTTGTCAAACTCGATGGTGTACCTCGTGGAGTGCAGATCCTCTTCCCAAATACATCATGCTCGGTTCGAGCTGGATCGGGTTGATTACGTCGATGATCTACCGACAATGAGGCGATCGCATGAGCGCGAGCGGCCGCACAAGTGGCTTATGGAGGATATTCTGCCCAGTGCCGCAGGGGTGCAGAGATAGATCTTGTCGGGAAGAAGACCCGACACGAGATACGTTAAGGGTTGCTCGGTGCGTGTAGCGTGCGGTTTTATGGTGGCCGGAGCAGGGGAAGAAAGTCCGCTTTGGCAAGGTCCCAAGGATCTTTGTGCTACGGTGAAAGTACTAGGAAGCAGCGGCGGTAAAAACCGACTTGTCATCGCTTTCGATGGGAAAGAGAGTAATAAATCATGGACAATATTTAACATAAGTCTTTAATGTTTAAATATATTATTTAATGTTTAACTTTAGTATTTACCGTTTAAAACTTATTCATACTGGTTTAAAGTATTTTGTTCTCCGTTTAAATATATTCTATAACGTTTAAATATATAACCAACATGTTTAAATATAGTTTTTACAGTTTAAAATGAATGATTTAGTGACGTTGTTTGGTTTACATATGTTAGTTTCTGAGCTGGTTCCGTGAATCTTTGAAGAAGAAATATTTGTTGGGGCGACCGAAGCGGATGGATGCTATTGCTCGAGAACCACTTGCTCGAAGGCGGGATGAGAGGGTATCCTCTATCGTGCGGCCTTTCGGCCGATTCTCGTACTTCGACCCACCGCGCGCACGCAATCCTCGGCCTGGAGAGCCCTCCCCCACCCGGGCGAGTTACGACAACCCCCTACCACGGCAATGGCGGTCCCCGATTGTGGCGGCCCGCCGACCATGGCGACCCCTCCGGCCGTGGCGTGAGCCCGGCGACGTTTAGGGGAAGATGTCACCGCAACTCTTATGCGGGCATGCGGATATTGATGACCGAGTTTCCTCGGCATGTCGCTCGTGTTGAGGCAGCTGGAGGGGCGTTCACAACCAGCTGCGCCATCCCTCCAAAGCTGAAGCACTTTCGGTGACGAGCGAGGGCCTCGGGAATTTGAGCGACGACATCGTCGGGAAGGTCGTTCCAAAGGCGGCCACATTCGAAGAGACTTGCGAAAAAGGAGAACAATCGCCTCTGTCTCCACGCGGGTGACGATGAAACAATAGCAACACCATCGGTGCGATCTTTATTCTTGAGGCTATCGCCGATTCATGATATAGCCATGATGGTGGAGGGCGCCGTCGATGATGTGGCCGTTACGCGGTTGAGAAAGGTCGTCGACTCTCTCCTTAATGAATCGTTGGACCGGTGGAACCGATTGTCGAGATGCGGCATCAAAGATGGGACGCAACCCTTGCGGATCAAGAACAAGCTGAGGGTGTGTCTCCCAGATGATCTTGTCAGTCGTGGCCACGGTTGAGAAGATCGTTGAATCTGTTGCAGTGGTGGGCACGTGGTCAGCACGTGCATAGCGAGGCGAGGACACAATCCCACCACAAATACAACCATGTAAGGATATCTATGCGGTTGATGTTGTCACCGTCGTCCCCGCATCAAAACCAGGCACAATCCCACAACAAGAACAACCATGTAAGGATGTGTCCGCAGTTGATGTTGTCGCAGTCATCCTCGCATCGAAGCAAGATCTTTGCTTTGGTCTTCGAACTGCAGTGAAGGTGCAGCAGCGAGTGCCCATGAAGACCCGGCCGAGGCGGCGAGAGAGATGATCAAGGCCCGATCAACAATGGGACGGGACGGCTCGAAAAAGCTTTTATTCCCATGGGTTAACTTTGTCTCGTCTTAACAAATATGAGCGGGGAGTTGATGAGGATCTTCCTCAACTGCTCTATGGACGGGTAAGTCTTAAGTTTTTATGATATTGTTTAAAGTTTTATTATAGTGTTTAACGATTCTCTAATGGTGTTTAATGTCTTTATGTTATAATTTAATTTTTCTACTTAACGTTTAATTATATATAATATCATTTAACAATTGATAATATCATTTAAACATTTACGATATGAGTGCTTATTATATACATTATCGTTTAACCTCGGACACTATGCGTGTGGAAGAATAGCCAGTTGTCGGCCTACGCGAGGACAAATTAGTACCAGCTGCTTGAGGGGAAGGAGATGGTCACGAGATGATGTGATGGGCGCTTTCATATGCATTATACAAAAAGTCGTGAGCGAAAGAGCCATATCCTTACAGAAGCGTGCCTCCATCACCGGACCGCTTGCGTTTTTATGTCAAAAGTAGGGACGGCCTTACATGAAACAATTATAGCTATAGTCGGGGATCTTTATGCGTAACTTTCACGAAGTTCAAAGTGTCGTCCTCCCGATAATCATGAATGGCCACTTCCATGTCGTGGTCCTCGACAATGATAAACAAGAATACGGGCATTATTCTTCATGTCGGGAGTGCGATAAAGGCAGCGTTGGACATGGTAAGATCTTTAATTATGTCCGATTAATAGTGTTTGGTATTTAATCGGTATTCTAATCTCAACTTGCATATCTCGGCAGTAGGAATCTATTCGACGATTGTGTCGATATGGAGTTCGGCGAGTCGGCGGCACAAAAGTACCCACTCGTGCGCGACACGGAAACCCCGCCGAGAAACAAGGAAGCGTCGATTGCGCCGTCGTCATCAGCGGTTTATCGGCGATTACTTTGGGGTGAGAGTTACGGCTACAGCGAGATGAGGCGTTCCTTACCTGTAGATTAAGATATATTACCCGCATACTTAAGGAGGAGGCGGCGGCGTCCATGACAAAGGGGTCGTCGCAGCGGGTTAAGATTTGTGACCGAAGAACATGTCTTGCTATATCTCGATGATCAATTTTGTTTTCGAATGTAAACATGGACATTCAATTCATTATTTTCGTTTCGGAATAACATGACTTGTATTTAACAATGTAAATTTTGTTTTAGTCAATTGTAAGGCAGGTTAAATTCCATTCAATTTCATTTCATTGTTTAATTTACGTTGTAATTGTGTACATTTCCGTTTAATTGTTTAAATATACCATATATCGTTTAAACATCAGTTGAAATATTTCAAATTACAGTGTATCCGTTTAAAATAACAATGTCTCTGTTTAAATACATTCAATTCGTTGTAAAGAGTAAGAGTTTAAATATGGAAAGTTGCCCATTAGTACACAATGTTTCCCTGTGATCGTCGGCTTATTTACAATGCCTAGTCGGTGACGGTTTCATTGCAAGATCGTCGATTGTGACCGGATCCATGGCGGCAGGCACGATGTAACTACGCGGACATCAAGCGCTTGCGACTCGATCCTCTTTCGTCTAGGCCGCCCAGTGCTGCCTTCTCGTCGCGGGCGGTCGCATGAGCGAAGCTCACGATTTCCGTCCGAAGGCCCGTCATGCGTCGGGTATGGGGAATATAGCTTCCTTATGCGCCCGATTTGTAATTGTCGGCGGTGAAGTACCCGCTAATAAATCGATGTGCGTTGGTGTATGCATGCGCATTATTGCGGCGCAAAGCGTGTTTGCGAGGGATACCATAAAACTTGCCACCTTCGACGCATGAACAAGTTCGATGGCGAGATCTACAAAGTTCTCTGCTGGTCGATCGCCCGTAGCGATCGTCGACACGACGACCAACATGAAGATTTCGGTTGTCCTCGACCATGATCTCTACCTTCAGATATGCGATGCAGGGCGTAAGTAGGTCGACCATTTGTTCGGTTGCTCACCTGAGGTTTACATAACATCGCGCATCAACTTGAACCTTGCAAATAAGGTTAAACAAAAGAAGCGGTGATGGTTAAATAATTCGTAAACATGTTTAAATATTATTGTAAATATTTAAGCGAAAGTATTAATATTTAAAAGGCAGGACAAGTGTAATTAAACAAAGATTGATAATGTTTAAAGGGTAACACTAAATGTTAAGTATAAACCAACATTGTGAGACCTTATGGAGTCGACCATTTTTAAAGTCACCGGTAAATGAGCGAGCTTCCTTGATCAAGCATTGAGCGACTCGCGACGTTTGAATACATCTACTCAACGATCACCTCCGAGCGAGATAATTCGACCAATGTGCCATATCAGGTTTGATTAATCGAGCGGTGATGAGCTTGGGTGATGTGGCTGCCGGGTTCATTCAGCGGTATCGTCGAAATCTTTAGCCGTGGATGCCCACGCAATGCGGAAGCATATAGACCCGAGCACTCCTCCCTCAATGCCTTCCCAAGTCGGGCATTGGCTTTCGTAAAAATTGGCCTCCAAATGTCGAAGGCGGTATGCGTGTGGCGAAGAAGGGAAGACTCTGCAATTACGCTCACAAGGCCCTTGGACTGTCCAGGCCAGAAAGTAATTATCTCGTGATAATCTCCATCCTCGTATAAAGCATCGTCTAACTTAGATATGAACCAAGTCCAATTGGCATCGGTCTCGTTGTCGATTATATCGAGGCGGCGTGGAAAAAAACCATTGTTTCCATCTTTCCCTGTGGCGCGATGGTGTGCCCCGATATTTTTCTAAGGAGGTGGGTACCATCGAAAGCAATGACGACGCAAGCCCTCTTGAATCCCACTATACCTTGTTGAAAAGAAAAAGAATGCCGCGTTTAAAAGCGATCACCGTCTCTTTCCACGATCGCTAGCGCTGCAAGGGATTTGTCTCGACCGCCTTATCCACATACCAAAGCAGCGGTTGTGGCGGAGATGTCAGCTGCCGTCGAGGACCACCTGGGCGTGCTCTTTTCCCAACCAAGCCTGCTTGTATGGTATGTGGACACCATGTTCCCGCAACATGTCCTACGAATGTCGATGGCCTTGTCTGAGGGCGGTCCATGAGCCTGAATCACTCGTGCGCTAACCCATTTTTGGGCGCTTTCGGATGCGACGTCGAACCTATGCCACCACGCAAGTGTGTGGCGAGGTTGATTGTCTTGATTCTAAAAAGTATTTTTGTTATACTCTTTTGATGCATAGAAGGCGCCAATGACAACCATCGGCGCATTCCACGATCAGCTTGATGTTTTAGTTCTTTATGAATTTGAAGGCAAAATTCCTTTTGATTGCATGATTTGAGTACATCCCTAAAATGTTCGACACCGTCAAAGCGTTGTCGATATCCAACGGCGACGCCGAGAATGATCGGCGAGAAGGAAGACATTCCACGCGTCGGAGTCGCCATGGGGATGAGTGGAGCACTCGCGGAGATCAAATTCCTGCCAGACACTTGATCGAATGAAGAAAAGATCAATATGTTAAGCGGAGAATATAATGTTTAAGTGATAATGACAATATTTAAAGCGTCGAAATTAAAAACTTAGCGATTAACTAATAACGTAAAGCGACTAGTACGAAGATGTTAACTAGTGACGGACATATTTAAACACTAATGACCCGGACAAGCTGGAGCAATTAAAGAAGGAACTTACTGATGAGTAAAAACTTCGTTTTTCATTAGAGATCGACGATGGCACATTTTACATCTCGACGACAAGATCAACTCTGACACATTTGAAGATGGAGTGCACGTGACAGCATCATTTGGAAGTCGACATTGTTTTCTATTGAGGCGAACACGTTTTATATCCATCGGTGTGATGAACTTAACACACGACAGAGAAACTTGAGGACCCCAGTCGGCTCGCATATCTCATTAACACCAGCTCCCAGAAGTGCGAGCCGTGAACATTAGCACTCTTCCCTCCCGTTGAATCTAGCAATACCACAAAAACTCTCCATAATATATCGCCGAAAGCAAATCATCGAAACAAAATGAAATGAAGAACAAAAATAAGCCGAAGAAGAAGAAGAAGAAGAAGAAGAAGAAGAAGAAGAAGAAGAAGAAGAAGATGTAAACAACAAACAGCGGTCGAGATAAGCAAACAAAAAAGTGCGTATATATATATAGCATCATGATGAAGACCAAAAAGTACATGTAGAGTTGAGACTAGGCAGTGATGTGATTGGGCGGTATTTTTCCCTCCGTCGGAAAGGGCGAAAAATGAAAAATATATACCATCTGTCGCGATGAAGGCGATATTGTCGTACGCTCGACATGAGTATCTGTTTAACAGTCGAAGTTTTTATGTTTAAGCGAGATACATGTAGTGTTTAACATCACGATTATGCGGTTTAAATAAAGTCTATATCATGTAAATAATCAGTAAAAGCGTTTAAATATAGTGACTAGCTGATTTTAAAATATATGTTATTGTTTTAAATTGAATGCTTTTCGCTAACATCGCGTTGAAGATGGAGTACCTCACAGGGTCATTTTGTTTAAACATCTTTACGTATTTTCTTAAACACCGTTGTCATTGGTTAAATTCGTAACTTGAGTATTGTTTAACTTTTTCTATTGTTTAGAATGACGTTATTTTGTTTCCCACATTGTTTTTACTAGGTCTCTGTTTAAATTTCAGAAGTTCACATTCAAATAAAACATTCGTTTACAACATTTACAAAACATTTACAAAACATTTACAACATTTACAACATTTACAAGGACTTTTTGGACACTCACGACTCGACCCTCATTATACGAAACAAGTGTACAGTACGTTCGAATCTTCTCGGCCGGTTTGCGTAACATGCATCAACTTGAACTGCACTAGACGTCAGACATTAAAAAGGTTAAACAAACACATTCATGAAAACGACTATTAATCGATGTAATGACGTGGTCGGGACTTAAGCGAAGATCTTGCGATAGTTAAACCGACGAACGACATGGTTGTACCTGCGGCGTAATGTTCTTAAGCGATGTAGCAAAAAGTCTCAGTGATAAATATCAACCACGTCTTAAAGGATGTTTCCTGACCTCCCTCCTCTAGAGAATCCTCACTTGATCGCGCCCAATGCAGTGAAAACTTTCTTTTTCAGCTCAAAGCAATTGCTTGCCCGTCGTCGGCTGCTGGAGAATCCTCTGCGTTCGAGGCGATTATCGCGAGCATTTTCGACAGGCGGGGAAAAGATAGTTTAACAGTTTGCGTGATGCAGCGATGATTCTCGAGATAAGGAAGGAGGTTCGCGGCGCATCCTTTCGAGCAGTGGTTGTCCGTGGGAAGAGGAGGAAGGAGGAGGAGGAGGATGATGAGGGGCTGACGGCGAGTGGTTTGTCCATGGGAAGGAGTTCTTCACAGATTGTCTATGGTGCGAAGTCCACGCAGCGGTGACTCTTCATGTCCAGGATTAAGCGCGCGGTGGACCGACATTGATTGATTACACGAGCAGGTGTTGGGATATTTATGTTCACGGTGCGTAAGAATTAATCTGGTCGTTAATTCTTATCTTGCGGGACTCTAACTCTGCCGCTGCCACGTGCCCGTGCCGACAATTCGAGATCGAAGCGAAAAAGATCAGCGTTTTGTCGAGACTTTGAGAATTTAAGCGTTAATATGAAAAGTTATACATGTAAAGATAATGTTAAGCGGAGATGACAAGTATTAAAGCGGAGATTACAAGTGATAGCGGATATGACGATTATTAAAGCATATTAGTAATATGTTTAAGCGGATAATAGCAAATGATTAAACGTTATTTAAAAATATCTGACATGATAGTATAAGCGAGGAAAAGGCTTTCTGTACGAAATGAGCTCGTTTTCAAGCGGAGGCAACAATGGCACATGCTGCGCCTTGACAGATAAAAATCGACTACGATTCGTTTGAAGATGAAGTGCACTTGGCCGATCCGATGGAAATCGAAACTTCATTTTTACGTTGGAGAAAGCAGGATTTATATATTTCGGAGTATGATAAAACTTCATGCGAGACTACCAGCAAATGAGTGCCAGTAATAAACTCTGTTCGAATGATGGGTCGAAGCGCGATAGCAGATTCTCGCACGTGATGCCTTGAGCCGGAGGCGAAAGTCGAGACTGACTCGAATGAGGAGAAATGAGGAGAGACAAGCAGATGTAATCTGACTCTAGGCGTTGTCTGTCAGAGCAAGCGAAGCGCCCAAAAAGTTGACGTGATGTGATTTGTGATTTGCTCACGCATGATTTTCGAAATGAAAATGGGATTTCACGACGTGGACGCATTTGAAGTGAAGCAGGTAGGGGTAATAGTGAGTTAACACAACGGAAGAGTGATGTGTGCAAAAGTAAGAGTTTT
>NC_052490.1:23463712-23547405 GCF_009730915.1 Dioscorea cayenensis subsp. rotundata | reverse complement strand
GTGGATTCGACTACCCGGCTCACCGGGTAATTATTATTTCGACACCCGTGCACTTGCGGTTTATACGCATATTCGGACGTGTCAACACCCATGCGAGAGCATTCAGAGATAGTGCGAGTTTGTCCAGAGAGTGCACAGGGGCGTGCATCTGCCCATGTGGAGCTCTCTTGATGAGGCGCACGGCCGTGCGTAATTTCCGCACGCCCGTGCAATTGCGCAGAATTCCAAGTGGCGCGAGTCTTCCTATAAAAATCCTCGCATGCACTCTTCCTTTTCATCTTCAACCACCTGAAAACTGTTTCTGATCATATTGTCGACCTCTCATTGTTGTTTTGGAGGATTTTTCTTCGCATATCGTGCCGATTTTCAGAGTTTCCGCATTTATTTCATCAGTAACCTTTTTATCCTCTTTTCTTCGTCAACTCTTGTTTTTCACAGATTAAATATCTGTAAGTGCGAATTTTCATTTTTTACAATGCATGGTGCATGTTTATAAAGCGTCTAGACGCGGTTTTAAGTTAAATTCTTGAAAATAGTTGTGCACCCGTGCGGGTTTTTCACACCTTACAGACCCACACGGGCGTGGGTAATTTCCATAAGCCCGTGTTGAATTCTGCACTATACTGCTTTTGAGCTTCTTTGATCATTTTCCTCTTTTTGTACTACAGGTATGGCACCTCGTGTGAAGAAGAATGATGTAAAGCGTCTCAGAGTCACCCCACCCGAGCCAATGCACATGGAATTTTCAAATCCCGAGCATCAAGCTCGATTTGAGAGACTTTCAGCACTTGGTTTTGTTCAGACTTGTTTTGTGGATTTGCAAGCGCTGAGAGATATTCAGCGGGGTGATGAGCGAGTTGATGAGATCGATGATATGTTAGCAGTAGGAAACTGGAGAAGGTTACTGACGATTCGTGAACCGGCTTACCGCGCATTGACGCTCGAGTTTTTAGCGTCTTTTGAGTTGAGGTATGGGAGAATTGACAATATGGATGCTATACAGTTTCGAGCATTCGGACATATATTTTCCATGAGTGTCACTGAGTTTTCGATTCGGATGGGCCTGTACGACATTGCATATACCAGTATAGAGGAGTATTAACGTTTACTTCTGGATTTTCCAATATCAGTGACTCCAGACTATGCGTATAGGGTCCTATGTGGACAAGGGCAGATTGAACTGGGAATTTCGAAGGCCACCAGCCTATCCCGGTTGAGCTACAGGTATTTGCACGCGGTCCTCAGCAGGTCTGTGTCAGGTCGAGGCAATAACACAACTGCTCTGACCCGGCAGGACTTATTCTTTTTATACTCCATGGTCTGTAATGTGCCGATTCACTTGGGGTGCATAGTGGCGGATGTTCTGAGGTACCAGGGTCAATCTACGAGAGTGGGATTATTATTTGCTAGCCCTTACATTACCAGACTCATCTTGGGGATGGGTTTGGTAGATGCTTTACGTGGTGTTGAGAGGACAATTGTGCCTATACCTCTTACGTTTGAGATGATCAAGATGATGGGGCTGGTAAGAAGATGTGGGCCAGGGGTCTATATTATTGCTTCAGCTACCCAGAGACCGCTGGGAGCGGAGGGGATACAGTGGAGGATTTTGGACATGTTCCCAGATCCCATGTAGCACAGGGGCCTCGAGCTTATGATCGTATTGAGAGGCTTGAGAGCGATGTGAGAGAGATTCGGACCGAGATAGCGGAGCTCCGTGTGATACAGTCAGCTCAGGATACAGATCTTATGGCCCGTTTTGACTTCCTACGTGATCCATTGAGATCCAGACCCTCGGCATCTCCAGCATTCCCATCACCTATTATCGCACCACAGGATCCACCATGTGCTTCTCCTCCACCAACAGCAGCAGAGGAGCCGACAGAGCATGACACCGGCATTTGACTTTATTTTTTTGCATTTTCTTTATTTTGCATTTTATTTTAGACTTGTTCACTCAGAAAGGATTCTCCTTCTGAGTTTATTTTCATTTTGTAGTTCGAGTTGTATTCATTGCTTTATCTTTTATATACTCGAGTTATTTTTGTTTTTCTTATGCTTCACTGAACCCTCTCGTGTATGCATTCAGATGGTCTTGTCATCTTGGGAATTGAGACTTTGTCATGGGCACGGCCAAAGTGCTTTGGCACTTGGCCGTGTGAGCTTCACAGCCCGTCAGAACATTACTCCCAAGGACATAGCTCCATCAAACGCGACACTAGGAGTCAGGGGAGTATTGTTTTGATTGCTTCTCTCACATATATTCTTCATTAATATATATTTTGAGTGAGGTTGAATATGTACATTGAGGACAATGTACAACTTAAGTGTGGGGGGGGGGGAGTTTCATAGTGCACACATCCTTTTTATCATTCTTGATTGATATACATGCTCACATAGCCAATGGCGGTTCACCTTAGTTACAATGATTTGTATTTTTGAGTTTAGGAGAAATTTTAACATTGAATATTTTCATGCTATAGTTCTTGCTTTAATTTCTAGGAATTTTTACCCGATTTACACTCAGTGCACTACTCACTCTTTAAACTCTATTGGAAACTCGTGTTTCGATGTTAAAGGGACTGATTATAGTTGTTTCTTATGTTAAATTCTAAAAAAAAATGGAAAATGAAAAGAATGAACAAAATAGTTTTATTGTTTATTTGTGCTTGTTGGGTGGAAAGAACTACCACCTATGAAGTATGAAACTACTCTCATAAGTCGGATACTAGCTATGCCCTAATAAGAGAAAGAGCTATCTCATAGGATGAGTGAAAGCTCCCACTCCGATAGAAAGAGCTACAACCTCGAAAGTGTGAAAGCCACCTTAGCGGCCGCTTTGGAAAGGGCTACATTAGACGATGTGTGAAGCTACTACCATCTTTGAAATTGTTGTCACTTTTGTAGATAAATAAGTCCCTTGTACTTAGAACTTTGAGGAGTATACCTTGGGTTGTTTTGAGCGAGTTCACACACGTACACGATTTTGGGTTTGTTGTCTTTTTCGATTCAAGTTTTTCGCTAGAGCTTTGATTTTTTGTATTTAATGTTGAAATTTCCCTTACTTGAAGAATGCTCTCTCTGTACACTTTGGTGAACCTAAGGCCAAGCACTTCCAATATTTCCTTCATCTATGCACATAATGTTTAATTTTTGCTTGAGGACAAGCAAAAGCTTAAGTATAGGGGAGTTTGATAAGTGCTTGTGTGATATGAATGCGAAGCATTCTTTCCTTATGTTGAGCATTACTTTTCTCGGGTTTTTACACTAACATGTGTGTTTTTATGTTACTTTCATGCAGGTAGGGTTGTGAGGCCGAGTATGAAGGAAAGAAGCCAATGTGGATTATAATGCACCGATTTTGGAGGAAATCTTGCTAGCGTTCAAACGCGAAGACATAGGTCGGGTGCGAGATGCTAGAGTATGTGCCAACCTACTCGTATTTGAGTTAACACAACCATTTGGAGGGGCACAAGGGCAGTCACACTCAAGTATTCCGACTTATGTATATAGAACAAGATCTCCACCAACTTGTCCGTCATTTAAGAAGCAAAGCGATCCACGACGTGAACGTGTGCTCGTTTACGTCACCTCGATGAGAGTATGGACTCGGGAAGCACTGTAGCAGCACTGTTCACAGCCGGCCGAGAAAATATGAATTCCGAGAATCCACATGGGCATGTGGAAATTATACACGGCCGTGTGGAAATTCCACATGGGCGTGTGAAAAATCCACAGGCCCGTGTGCTCGCCCGATTCCAGCCCTATTTAAAGCCGATTCAGCCCCGATTTCAGTATTCTTTTCTCCATCTTTTCCCCAACTTGAGAGAGGGTTTCGGCTAGGGTTTTGAGAGGTATTGGCTATGGTTTTGGAGAGGTTCTAAGGTTCTGACATCATCATTCCTTAGGAAGAAAGTTGGTAGGGGAGCTTCCGTCGAGGCATATCCTATACAAGAAAAGGGAATCTTTGGACGACGAGTAGAGGACTTTCCACAAGACCATCGACATGACTTTCGAGGGGGTTTCTCTATGGATTCATTGCTTTTACATTCTATTTCTTTGATTGTACTTAGCTCCATGGAGGGCTAAACCCCTAGTGGGTACTTGGGTATTTGTGAACCCTAGGATGTATTTGTTTCATTGAATCTCTTTATTATGCTTTCAATTAATTGATGTTTGTTGTGAGTTCCAACCTTGAATGCTTGATTGTATGAACATTTTCCATAGAGTGACACTAGGATTGAGAGTTCTTGTTGGTAACCTTGTGAGTGAGTGACACACCACGAGCGTTAGACAAAGCTTGGTTGGAGAGGGTTGAGAGGGTGAGTCGAGAGGTACATGAGGCCCCCTTTCCCGTCCGGCGTGATAGATTCCACCTCCGTTCCTCGAGTTCTTTGTGGCCATAATAGAGTGAATGGTCTAAGAGTGAATGGAGTTAGGCATAGTTGACTTTAGATTTGGGACTATGTAATGAAGGATTTCTATGACTCACTATTGCATTGATTAGGAAGCATAATAGAGGGTTCTTGCACTTGTAGCGATCGTCCTGGGCGGAGCATTATCCGAGTGCCCCATCTTTATCGATTGCCTTACCTTCTCCTTTACTCGTGCTCTCTTACTTGTTGCTTTTACCTTTGAGAATTGATTCATTGTCACACTTATCACTATTGATTTTTCATCCGGGATTATTACTTCGACAAACCCGTGCACTTGCGGGATATACGCAAGGGGACCTTGTCAACCTCCATCACTCACTTTCTAACCTTACAACTTAAGCATGGTATACTACTCTAATACATGCAAGAATATAAATAAAACACAAGTATGGTAATTCCATGGCGAATGAGAAAAACACAAGAGCAATGATGATAAGAATAGGCCTAGGGATGAGGATTCCCAAGAGGGGTCATCAAGATGTATGGATGCATAAGAATAAAATAGCAAGGGTGATTTAGACCGACGGATCTCAACAATAGTTCAACACTAATTTCTCGGCGGTTAAACCCTAATCCTGTACAAATGATGACAAGGATCTCTCCTTAATCATATTCCTACGATTGCATTAAGTGAATGGAGATCACGTAACAAGGATAAACTTAACCTAAGTTTATCCTCATGGTCCAGAGGGGCTACCTACACCCAATTTCTCAGTATGTTGGTCACAAATACCCCTATTAGCTCATTAACGATCTAGTACATGCGAGTAAGTCACATCTACATGTACAACTCAAACAAGAACTAAAGATTTCTCCACATAATAGTTCTAGGCATGAAACACAATGAGCCAAACCATAAATCACACTAATGCAATCCAAATAGAAGTGTAGCATCCAAAATACAAGATGAACCCCCCAAGGTTCACCTACATCTGGTGGCCTTGGGTGTCTAGTGTGCCGTCATACAAACAAGCATCTCAAACTCAACAAAAACAAGAAATAAATGCATAAATGACACTCCCTATTCCGAATGATGATGAGGATGGAGAATGCTGGCTGAATGACGATTCCTCTAATACAAGGAAGGCCGAATGCTCCTCCTCCTTTGATGATGAAGCTCTCCCCTTGAAGTTCAAGCTTTAGATCTCTCCAAGCCTCAAGTCAAAAACACTCTCCAAAATGATGTCTTCCTTTCTCCTCTTCTTCCAAAGTGTTGGATGCCAAGAAGTTCCCCCAAAAGTCTTCCAGAAAGTCCCTCATATACCCCCACAATCACTCTCCAAAATGGGCTCAATGAAGCCCTCATTGGGGTGGTATACTGGCTCAATGAGGACCTCATTGAGCCTCTCATTAACACTGTTTGGGGTAGGCAAACTCCACAAATGCTCTCAGAATTGTGCAGCTACTATAGTACTCCAGCTAGATTGGGGAGGGTTGAGAGGGTGAGTCGAGAGGTAGCTGAGCGTCCCCTTTCTCCTCTGGTGTGATCAATCCTACCTCAACATTCCAAGAGTTCTTTGCGGCCATAGTAGAGTGAATTGGCTAAGGGATGACCTTCCGCTGGGGCTTAGTTGCGAGTGCAACGAACTGAAGTGTTGAAGTGATTTTAGCATCTAGGGCATAATTGTGGCTAGGGATCTTTCACTTGGACCAAAGCGTTAGGTCTATACATTGGAATAGGGTTTATCAATTGGAATCCCTAGAGCTCATTGCAATTCTATGCGAGTGCGAGGTTGAGAGGTTATTCAATCTTTCCTCCGGTACATGTATAGAGTTAGTCATGGTTGACCTTAGATTTGGGATCATGTAATTATGGATTTCCATGACTCATTGTTGCATCAATTAGGAAGTATAATAGAGGGTTCTTGCACTTGAAATGATTGTCCTAGGTGGATCAATATCCGGGTAACCCATCTTTATCGATTGCCTTACCTTCTCCTTTACTTGTGCCTTCTATCTTGTTGTTTTTGTTTTCATTATTTCATATTTTGGCACACTTATCAATATTCATCTTCCACATTAGTTAAGAAACAACTCAAGTGTCTTTATTCCCTACTCTCTATGGATACGATACCCACTCATCTGGGATTATTACTTCGACACCCATGCAGTTGCGGTTTACACGCATATTTGGAATTGTCACTGAGATAGACGATGAAGGGTCAGATAATATGGCAGAGAAGAATGAGCTGCAGAGGATATTCTTAGACTATACCATACCTGTAGTTTTGGCCACACAGTCTACTAATGTGCGGCCACCGATTACGGCTTAGAATTTTGAGCTAAAGCCGGCATTCATCCACATGTTATAGCAGTGATTGATTCCCCGCAAGTGTACGGGATCGCCAAGTAATACCTCGTGTGAAGGCACGAGGATCGTATTCCACGGGGTTAAGGATCTCCTATTACTCCTTCTCGAGCTATTATCTAGCCTAAGATCTCAAGTGATGGGATTTACTCTACTAGATGTAATTAAAACTAAATACAAGATTACCAACAAATTAGAGAAAACAGGCAATGAGCAAGCAAGAAAATAAATGTAATACAAAGGCCTATGGATGTGGATTCCCTTGAGGGGTTATCATGAAACATGGACGATGATTAAAAGATGCAAGGGTAAATTGGACCAAGAGATTTCTAGATTAGAACAACCACAATTTCTCGGCGATTGAACCCTAATCCCATACGAACATTGATAGGAATTTCTTCCAAATCCACATTCCTACGATTGTATTAAGTACAAGGAAATCACAAATTGGAGTAAATCTACTCTTCTTCGGCTTAACCTAACATGGAGGGCTAAGCAGAGGAATACTGACATAAACTCTTTTTTTTCATTTTTTTCACAAGTTTTTTTTTCACATTCACCCTAGATCACATCTTCAGAGTACTCCATATGATATAAAACTAGGATTAGCTCAACAAGACTTAGAAATTCTTAAGAGTCCATTGAAGGATAGAACTTAGTGTTCTAAAGCCAAGTACTCAAAGTAGTGTGTTACGCATACAAGAGAGTTAGAGTAGTCACATTGGCTATTCCTAGGGCATCGACAACAAATTCAGTACACATGACAATACTAGGGGTAAAACAGGATTTAATAAAGCATAGAAACAAGTAACTAACATCAATCTTTAATCCAAGCTAAAAGAATCTTACAAGAATGAACAAAGCCATCATAGGTAACATTAGCATGTAACAAATGGTCCTAATACATGAAATACACCCATCCTCGGACTTAGGGTTGTACATTGCCCTCAATGTACACTAATCATGAAAAGCATGCTAGATGAAGCAATGAAAATAATAGAGGGTGAAAACAAAACTTCCCCGGTTCATCTTGTGTTCGTCGTGAGGTATAACTCGACAAAAGATGTGGTGAGCAATACATGTCTCGTTTGACCTCCATTTAAAATTATGAAAGCTCACCAAATTCCCTCAATGACCTACGTGGCAAAAAGGGGACATCATCATTCCGCAGAAATTTACAAATACAAACACAACAATGAAACTAGGGAGTAGTCAATAAAACACATAGATGAAAAGAAAATAAAGTTCAACAACATAAGTCGGTAAGGTAAAAACCATGCCAACTCATCAAAATACAAAACACAAAACAAAGCAAACTAAAGTAGATAATGTGTGTCAATGCTCAAATGGGCTGCTACTCATCACAATCGGGTGCCGGTGGTGGTAGCATGGTGGCAGAAGAAGTGGTCACGGTGTGCGAGGATGAGCCATTGTACGAGGTGATTAAATAGTGAAAATCCTCCTCGAGTCGACGCTATCCCTCAATGATCTAGTGAAGCTTGCCACTAATCTTGCGCTGCTCCTGACACACAGCCTGAATCTCTCCCTCAATCCCCCTCAGTCTCGTGTCGAAATCAGGTAATGATGTACTGTCGGGGGTAGGGGCAAGAGTGTCCTCAGACTCTTACTCTGTGTGCTCTGTCTCTTGCTGATTGAACTCGCTAGTGGCCCGGGGACGTGTGGGTCTGCCACTCGGACGCTCGCTCACCACCAAGCCTATCACCCATATGTGGGCCTTCCCAAGGGGTGCTACACCTCCTACAATGGTCATAGCTCGAGTCTGCTCGAATAAACCCATGCCACGGATCAATGAAGTCACACAGGGCCCAGCAAATATAGCTCTGAATCGTGTATATGATCCCTGGTGAAGAAATGCATCAGCAACAAGGTGGCCAAGATGAGTAGGGCACTGCTCGAAGATGCAATACATCATGTAAAGATCAGACTATGTTACTACCCCCTTGCTATCAGTCCGGCCCCAAATAGAACAAGCAATCAAAGCATGAATGTATCTGTGTGCCGGTTTGCCATGCATGAGACTTTTCGGGTCTAGTCACTACCTCCCAAGGCCGCCCAAAAGCTTGAAAATGGATGGTAACACATTTCCTATCATGCACGGATTGTGCATCTTGTCATGCCTCAAAAGTAGTCAAAACCTCCAAGGTTAATTGGCGAAAGATTGGCTCATTAATGGCAAAAAGCTTATCCCAACAATTATGTGATAGCCACTCCTTGACTTGATTTTCTATCCCAAGGCTCTCCACAAGCCCCCAATCGATGTAACACAACAACCCAAATGGTTTTCTCTTCAAGGTATCATGTTTCTCTCGATGATGGGCCAACTTGAAGATGGGTTCATCCGGTGTAGATGAGGGTTTGGTTGTTCTTGGGTGTTTGGAGGGGAGTCTTTTAGTGTGAGGAATCCCTACAATGAAGATAAACCTTGTTCAAGCTTATAGGGATACAAGACAAATCAAAATAAAATACAAGAGATAGAGGAAACAAATGAAAAATCAAAATTTTGTGGTCATACGGCCGTGTGGGGGCCCGTATGGTCACTATTCATGCGGCAAGAGTTTCCCCTATATTCATGGAATCAAAAACTTTTTACATAAATTTGAATGAAAATCCATCCATGAAATTCATATCATCCTAACTAAGCAAAATGCGAAAGAAATTCCACACAAAAGTTCCAAGAATGCACAAGAAATGAAAAAGATAAAACTAGGGCATTGAAAAATCATACCGATGAAATCTAGAGAAAACAAGCTTTAAACTCGAGAAAAAGTACTAGATCAAAGTCTCCAATGGATGGAGAGAATTTTTAGGAGAAAAAATGAGGAGATTTGGCCAATAAATGAGTGAGAAAGAAAAGAGAAAATCGGTGGAAAGATGAGAGAAATGAGAAAATGGAAGAGAGAGAGATGAGAGGGTATTTAAAAAGGACAAGCACGCCGCATACGGCCCCCATACGGGCCCGTATGGGGGCCGTATGGGCCGAGAGGCATCTCTCGGCCGAGAGATCCTGCGCACTCAGACGGCCCCATATGGGGGCCATCTGAGATGGCACAGAGCCACTGGATTCGCACTGTGTTCATCTCAGATGGCCTCCATACACCCCAGTATGGCCGTATGGCTTTCAAAATCACTTAAAACTTCGAATGTTATAAAAATGAGATGGCAAGCTCGAAGACTCCCTAGATGATCTTGATCTAATTAATGGGTGAAGCTTGGAATGGTTTGCAATGGTGGCATAGATCTTCACTCCAACTCCTTTTTCTTTGGACCTCCCCCTCTTAGTGATGATGTCTGCTTATTTTCCACAAGTATCGCCACTAAAAGGTGGCCAAAAAGTCTTAAGAAAGTGTGGTGGCAGCCCAAAGGGCCAAGGAAAAGTCCCCTTATTTGCTACAGAATAAGCCTTAAATACCCTCAATTTCTACAAAGCATACCGAGGTCTATACGGCCTTCATGTGGCCGCATGAGTTAGGCAAAATTCTCTATCCCAAAAAACCTGTAGGTGGTGTAGTAGCTGCTACAGTGAAATTGCTATAGTACTCTAGCTACGATTCTGCCATCGACAGAAATACGCAATAAGATCTACTGAAACTTGGATTTTTTTTGTTTTTCACCCTAATCTTGTCCTCATGTTCTCTATGTCTTCTCTGTGCACTACAAAGCAAATAACATCTCGATTAAGCATAAAACGGGCATTAATTCTTAAAAAAATGCATGCTATACGTATAAAATATATATAGTAAAATACATACATTTAGGCAGTTATGACTACTCTAGTGAGATCCTTTGGTAATGTATAGAATGTTTGATTTTTCAAGTAGGGGGAATTTATTACTCTAGTTAGCTGGTAAATAATCTAGTATTATACACGTTTGTCTAATTTTGTTTAAAGCTTTAGAAGTTAGGTTACTGATAAGGGCTTGAATAGACATATTTTTATATTTGTTTTACATGCATTGATCATCATTTTTACCATGGTTTATGTCTCATATAGTGTATTTGGTGTTCTTTTGTGCAACTAGGTTGTGAATGCCTTGAAGTCTTAAAAAGAAGCAAAGATATGCTATTAAGACACATTGTTGGGAGTTCTTGTTCAATTCAAGGACCAAGACATGAAAGTAGTTCATGAATGTGGAGATGTGTGCCAACTTCCAATGAGATTCAAGCCAATGTGCTAGTTGGAAGGGCACAAAAGCAATCACATCTTCATGCTCCTTCTCTTTGTGAAGAACGCAAGACCTTTCAAGGATGAGTCGATGAAAAAAAGTCTTATAGCCTACCACATGGACGTGTGACCGATAATGTGGACTCAAGAGATGAGTTTTTAGACCACGGTTGTGAAGAGACTATAGTAGAGTACTGTAGCATATGACACACCTCTTGAGTGTGTGAACCACAAGATTATGGGTTGTCAAAGTAATAAATTACCCTAGTGAGTGGGTAGTCGTATCCATAGGGAATATTACTCAGAAACGCAACTATTGCTGTTTAACTATAGTGAAAATGATTGATGAGTTGTATAAACAATATCAATGCAAATAAAAATAAAGAAAAAGGAAAGAAAGCGCAATAGGAATAGGAGAGGCAATTGATAGAAAATGGGGCACCGGGACATTGCTCACCCTAGGACTATTTTTTCAAGTGCAAGACTAATCATTATGCCTTCTAACTGATGTTTGATGAGTCGTGGAAATCCAAATACACATGATCCCAAACATATGGTCAACCGTGAGTAACCCTACACTATACCTCGGCATAAAGGAATACTCTTGACACCTAACACTATGCAAGGTTGCTTAAAGCTCTAGTGATTTCAAGTGATAAACCCTATTCTCTAATATAAATCTAACCGTTTGGTCCAGGGGAAAGACCCCTATACACAAATATGCCCTAACACTAAGGATTACTTCAACACTTTTACTCTATTGCTTGCTCAACTAAGCCCCAATGGAGTTTCTCTTGTAGTACTTCATTCCATCATGACCGCAAAGAACTCTTGGAACGTGGAGGTAGGATAAATCACACCGAAAGGAAAGGGGACATTCTGCTACCTCTCGACTCACCCTCTTGACCCTCTCCAACCTAGCTTTGTCTAATCCTAATGAGTACCACTCATCCACAAGGATTACCAAGATGGATTCTCAACCCTAGTGTCACTCTATGGGAAAATCAATAAAACAAGCATTCAATGATGGATCTCAATTAAAACATTAATTAAAGAAGTATAATAAATGTCAATGAAACAAAATCATCCTAGGCTTTACAAGCCCAAGCACCCACTAGGGGTTTAGCTCTTCATGGAGTAATACACAATCAATAATGAAATCAATAGTGAAAACATGCAATCCATAGATAAAATCCCCTTGTAATCCATATCGATGGTCTTATGGAGCCGCCTCATCTTCTCCAAAGGTTCCCATCTCAAGCCTAGGGCACACCTCACCGAATCAGTGATGACCAAAGCTCGCTCAATAACTCTCCTCCAAAGGAACGCGATGATAAAGGCCGTAGAACCACTCCAAAAACCTAGGCAAAGCCTCTCCAAAACCTAGCCATGAGAGCGTCCATCAAAACGTCTCAAGTCAAGGTATTTACAGGGGCTAAAATCGGGCATCCACACAGGTGTGTGGATTTCTAGATTTTGGTTTTCTGTAAGCTATAAACAATAACTGCTACAGTGATTTGCTATAGTGGTTTTGCAACATTGATTTCACTACATTGATTTGCTACAGTAACTGCTATATTACTTTCCCAAAATGCTCCTGAATCCATTCTTATCATCGAGGCCATATGAATGAGCACACATATATGTTGTAGATCATGTTGCATCTTCAATAAAATCACATTGACAAAGATCTTGCTAGCATTGCATAAGTTGGAACACATGAGTGTGATTGCTTTGTGCCCTCTACTTTGTATATTCGCTTGAGCACAATGGAGGTCGGCACACACCCACATGTCTTTGAGCATGACTCTTGTCTTCACATTTATCAAATCCAAGAACATCATAAACAATTGCATCCATGATCTATTTTTCTTTCTTTCATCCAACTTTGTCTCCATAACCCTACACACACAAAAGAACACAAATACACACGAATAAGTGATAAAATATGATAAAAGTAATGCTCAATATAAGAAAAGAATACTTCATATTACTTATGCCCAAGCACTTATCAAACTCCCCCATACTTAAGCTTTTTCTTGTCCTCAAGAAAAAATAAAACATTAAAGCCTCTAAGAAGGAAAATGAGAAGTGCTTGGCCTTAGGTTCACCAAAAGCATGTAAAGGAAGATTCTACAAGCAAGGAAAAATTCCAACACCAAATAAGAAAAATCCATGCTCTAGAGAAAAACTTGAATCAAAAAGAACAATAACCCGATATCGTGTAAGTGTGTGTAAGCTAATTCAAGGCAACCCAACGTATACTCCTCAAAGCTCTAAGTGAGAGGGATTTATTTATGTATTAAAAGAAAAGAGAAGGTAGTAGCTTAACACATCCTCTAAGGTATGTCTTTCCTAAGCGGCCGCTAAGGTGGCTTTCACACTTTCGAGGTGGTAGCTCTTTTCAACTGGGGTAGTAGCTTTCACTCATGCTATGAGATAGCTCTTTCTCTCATTAGGGCATAAATAGTATCTGACTTATAAGAGTAGCTTCACATTTTATAGGTTGTAGCTCTTTCCACCCCCAATGCACAATAAAACAACAAGTGTCCACAAGGCTTAATGAGTTAGTAACTATTTTTTCTCAAAGAAATTAAAACAAGAAACAAACTAAAAATAGTCCCTTTAAACGTCGAACTTGAGTTTTGACAACGCCCCTTGCGTGTGACCCCCAAGTTGATAAGTGCTTGTGTGATAAGAATACGAAGTGTTCTTTCTTTATGATGAGCATTACTTTTATCGGGGTTTAACTCTAAATGTGTGTATTTATATTACTTTCATGCATATAGGCTTGTGAAGCCGAATCTTAGAGAAAGAAGCCAATGTAGATCGTAAGTGCACCATTTGGTGGAAATCTTGAGAAGGTTCAAATGCGAAGACATAAGTTGGGTTCAAGATATTAGAATGTGTGCCAACCTCCTTGTATTCAAGCTAGCACAATGATTTGGAGGGGCACAGAGGCAGTCACATTCTAAGTATTCCGGCTTGTGCATGTGTAACAAGATCTCCACTAACGTGTGCCCATTTATGTTAGCTCGATGAAAATAAAGCCATCTACGACATAAACGTGTGCCCATTTATGTTATCTCAATGAAAGCATGGTTTCGGGAGTGTTTTGGACCAATACTGTAGTAAAATACTATAGAAGGTATTGTTCACTGCCGGCCGAAGAAGGAGATATCCAGAGAAGCCACATGAACGTGTGGAAATTCCACACGCCCGTGCGTTAATTCCACACAGGCCGTATGAAATATTTAAGGCCTATTTCAATCCCGATTTTAGAATTCTTTTCTCCATCTTTTACCCAACTTGAGAGAAGGCTGCGGCTAGGGTTGTGAGAGATATTGGCTAGGGATTGGGAGAGGTTCTACAGCTCTGACATCGCGCTCCGTTTGGAAGAAGGTTAGTGGGAGAGCTTTCATCGGCACCGATCAGGTGAGGTGTATCCTAGGCCGAACAAAGGGACCTTTGGACGAGTAGAGGACTCTCCACAAGACCATTGTTATGACTATTGAGGCGGTTTTATATGGATTCATTGCTTTAACATTCGATTTCATTGATTGTACTTAGCTCCATGGAGATTTAAACCACCTAATGGGTACTTGGATTGTGAATCCTAGGATGTATTCATTTTATTGAACCTTGTTATTATGCTTTCATTAATTGATGTTTTTATTGAGTTCCAATCTTGAATGCATTGATTGTATGTGACACTAGGGTTGAGAGTTCTTTTTGGTAACCCTTGTGAGTGAATGACACACCACGAGAGTTAGACAAAGCTAGATTGGAGAGTGTTGAGAGGGAAAAGCGAGAGGTAGCGGAGTGTCCCCTTTCCCCTCTGGTGTGATTTATTCTACATCCAATTCCTTGAGTTCTTTGTGGTCATAATAGAGTGAATGGGCTAAGGGATGACCTTCCGCTGGGGCTTAATTGTGAGTGCAATGGAGTGAAGGGTTGAAGTGATTTTAGTATCTAGGGCTTAATTGTTGCTAGGGACCTTCTGCCTGGACCAAAATGTTATGTCTACATATAGGAAGAGGATTTATCACTTGGAATCCCAAGAACTCATTGTAATTCTATATGACTGTAAGGTTGAGAGATTGTTCAATTTCTCCTCCGGGACATGTATAGGGTTAGGTATGGTTGACCTTAGATTTGGGACCATGTATTAAAGGATCTCCATGACTCATTAATGCATTAGTTAGGAAGCATAATACAGGGTTTTACAGTTGAAGCGATTGTCTTAGGCGGATCAATATCTGAGTAATCCATTTATATCGATTGCCTTACCCCCCTTTACTTGTGCTCTCTCTTGTCTCTTTTACTTTTGTTTGCATTACATCTTACCGCACAAATCACTATTCATATTTCGTTTAGTTAAGAAACAACTTAATTATTTTTACTCTCTATTACCTGTGGATATGATACCCACTCACCTGGGATTTTATTACTTGACAAACCCGTGCACTTGCGGGACATACGCAAAGGGCGTTGTCAAGTTTTTGGCGCCGTTGCTGCGGAATAGGTGTTTAGAGATACTTTGCACTTTGTTTTCTTAGCTATTGATTTATTCATTCTATTTCACATCTTCTTTTCTATCATTGTTCTGATTTGTTTACTTTCATTTTGTGCAGCTCTAGGTTCATGACCCGAGGAAACCCCTCAATATTGATTAAAGGAGATTCGAAGCTCGAACATACACTTAGAAGAAAAGGGAAATAACCTGTGCAAGAATAGTCTAATCAAGCTGATTTGGAAGTTGAAGGATCAAATAATATGGCGGAACAAAATGAGCAACAGAGGACATTATCCGATTTTGCTAGACCATCAATATTGGGGACATAATCGAGTATTGTGCGTACCCCGATTACAGCTCAGAACTTTGAGTTGAAGCCGGCATTCATCCACATGTTGCAGCAATCTGCACAGTTCAATGGTTTAGCCGATGAGGATCCAAACAGTCATATAGGGAACTTTCTCGAGGTGTGTGATATGGTTAAGATAAACAGTGTGACGGATGATGCCATCAAGTTGAGAGCCTACCCATTTTCCTTAAATGGGAGAGCGAAGCAGTGGTTACACTCATTACCTAGAGCATCAATTACCATATGGGAGGATATGGTAGAAGCTTTTCTTGCCCATTATTTTCCTCCCAAAAAATCTGTAAAGCTTAGGAATGAGATCTGTCTTTTGTACAGTCAGAATTGGAGTCTCTATTTGAGACGTGGGAAAGGTTCAAAGAGCTCCTGAGAAAAGACCCACAACACAGATCACCAGAGTGGATGATTGTTCAGACTTTTACAACAGGGTGAATCCGAGCACAAGGCAACACTTAGATGCGGCAGCAAGAGGTACGTTAGGTAGCAAGAACCCCGGTGAGGCCCATCAACTAATTGAAGAAATAGGGTAAATAGCTACCAATAGAATGCTAGGAAGAAGAAGAAGATGGCCGGGCTTCATGAGATAGATGCAGTAACTTCATTGGTGGCTCAAGTGGAATCATTGAGTAAGAAGTTAGATGTTCTAACTTCTAATAGAGTGGCGGCCATGACTACTTGCACCGGGTGTGGTGGAGGACATGCTCCCTCTGATTGCCTGATCTCTATTGGTAATGCATATTCGGTTGAGAATGTTGATTTTATGGGTAATGAGATGAGGAATCAAGGGAATCCATATAGCAACACTAACAATCCGGGTGAGAAGAATCATCCCAATTTCTGGTGGAGTAACTAAGGTCCACAAAAGGCCATGGGGACACCGGGTTTCCAACAACAACAAGCCCAAACATGGAGAACCAACTTTTCCGGTTTGGAGATCGGAATGACTGATTTGGAGAAGGCCTTGACTAGATTTGTGTAATCATCAGATACAAGGTTTCAATCAATTAAGGCTATACTTCGCAACCACACCGCTTCTTTGCACAACCTTGAGAATCAAATGGGGCAGATTGCAAAGTCTCTATCAGAGAGATCATAAGGAAGCTTGCCAAGCAATACCGACACCAATCCTAGAAAGCATGTGAAGGCGATCACTTTGAGAAATGGTCGTGAGGTTAAAAGCAGGTTTCCGAGTGAGAAGCCCAATGAACACGCACCCGAGGTCATAGAAGTTGAAGAGGGAACAAACAAAGAGAAGGAGGTGGCACCCCCATCATTCAAGCCAAGCATCCCCTATCCCTCTAGGTTGAAGAATGACCAAGTGGATGAACAGTACAAGAAGTTCCTGAGCTTGTTCAAGAAACTCCACATCAACATTCCTTTATTGAGGCATTGTCTCAAATGCCTAAGTATGCAAAATTCTTGAAGGACTTGTTGACTAATAAGAGGAAGTTAGAGGAGAGTGCTTCAGTGATCTTAGATGCTTCTTGCTTGTCAGTTTTGCAAAAGAACATGTCAAACAAGAGGAAAGACTCAGGAAGCTTTATCATTCTGTGCAAGTATAATAAAAGTATGGCAATTAAGTATATATGTGGGGGTGTCACAACGCCCCTTGCGTATATCCTACAAGTGTACGGGTTTGTCGAAGTAATAAAATCCAAGGTGAGTGGGTATTTTATCCATAGGGAATAGGGAGTAAAAATACTTAAGTTATTTCTTAACTAAGCGAAATATGAATAGTGATTTGTGTGGTAAGATGTAACGCAAACAAAAGTAAAACAGACAAGAGAGAGAGCACAAGTAAGGAGAGGTAAGGCAATCGATTTAAATGGGGTACTCGGATATTGATCCGCCTAGGACAATCATTTCAAGTGCAAAAACCCTCTATTATGCTTCCTAACTAATGCATTAATGAGTTGTGGAGATCATTTAATACATGGTCCCAAATCTAAGGTCAACCATGCCTAACCCTATACATGTACTGGAGGAGAAATTGAACAATCTCTCAACCTCTCACTCGTATAGAATTGCAATGAGTTCTAGGGATTCCAAGTGATAAATCCTCTTCCTATATGTAGACCTAACCAATTGGTCCAGGCGGAAGGTCCCTAGCCACAATTAAGCCCTAGATGCTAAAATCACTTCAACGCTTCAATCCATTGCACTCGCAACTAAGCCCCAGCGGAAGGTCATCCCTTAGCCCATTCACTCTACTATCACAGCAAAGAACTCAAGGAATTTGAGGTAGAATAAATCACATCCAAGGGGAAAGGGGATGCTCCGCTACCTCTCGACTCACCCTCTCGACCATCCCAAATCAAGCTTTGTCTAACTCTCGTGGTGTGTTACTCACTCACATGGGTTACCAACAAGAACTCTCAATCCTAGTGTCACTCTAAGGGAGTATTAATACCATCAATGCATTCAAGATTGGAACTCAATAAAAACATTAATTAATGAAATCATAATAACAATGTAAAATGAAACGAATACATCCTAGGGTTCACAATACAAGTATCCACTAGGGGGTTTAACTCTCCATGGAGCTAAGTATAGTCAATGAAATAAAATGTAAAAACAATGAAATCCATAGAAAACCCCCTCGATAGTAGTAACGATGGTCTTGTGGAGAGTCCTCTACTTGTCTAAAGGTCCCTTTGTTCGGCCTAGGATACACCTCGCCGGATCGGTGCCGACGAAATCTCTCCCACTAACTTTCTTCCAAATGGAGCGCGATGTCAGAGCCATAAAACCTCTCCCAATCCCTAGCCAATACCTCTCAAAACCCTAGCCGCAGCCCTCTCACAAGTCGGTGAAAAGATGGAGAAACAAATGCTGAAATCGGGGCTGAAATCGGCTTTTAAAGGGTTGGAATCGGGAATTCACACGCTGATAAGTGCTTGTGCGATACGAATGCGAAGCGTTCATTATGTATGTTGAGCATTACTTTTCTCGGGTTTTTACACTAATATGTGTGTTTTTATGTTACGTTTATGCAGGTAGGGTTGTGAGGCCGAGTATGAAGGAAATAGGCCAATGTGGATCATAATGCACCAATTTTGGAGGAAATATTGCTAAGGTTCAAACGCGAAGACATAGGTCAGGTGTGAGATGCTAGAGTGTGTGCCAACCTCCTCGTATTCGAGTGGGCACATCCATTTGGAGGGGCACAAAGACAGTCACATTCGAGTATTCTAACTTATGCATATAGAACAAGAGCTCCACCAACGTGTACACCATTGAAGAAGCAAGTGATCCACGACGTGAACGTGTGCCCGTTTGCTTTACCCCGATGAAAGTATGGAATTGGGAAGCTATTCAGGTTGAATATTGTGGAAGAGCATTGTAACATATACTGTAGCAGAGAATCCACACGAGCATGTGGAAATTATCCACGCCCGTGTGGAAATTCCACACGGGCGCGTGGAGCATCCACGCCCGTGTAGTCGCTCGACTCCAGCCCTATTTAAAGCCGATTTAGCCCCGATTTTGGTATTCTTTTCTCCATCTTTTCCCCAACTTGAGAGAGGGCTTAGGCTAGGGTTTCGAGGGGTATTGGCCAAGGGTTTGGAGAGGTTCTACGGCTCCGACATCGTCATTCCTTAGGAAGAAGGTTGGTAGGGGAGCTTCCGTCGAGGCGTATCCTATACCGGATGAGGGAATCCTTGGATGACGAGTAGAGGACTTTCCACAAGACCATCGACATGACTATTGAGGGGGTTTCTTTATGGATTCATTGCTTTTACATTCTATTTCTTTGATTGTACTTAGCTCCATGGAGAGCTAAACCCTTAGTGGGTACTCGGGTATTGTGAACCCTAGGATGTATTTGTTTCTTTGAACCTCTTTATTATGCTTTCAAGAAATTGATGTTTATTGTGAGTTCCAACCTTGAATGCTTGATTGCATGAACATTTCCCCTAGAGTGACACTAGGGTTGAGAGTTCTTGTTGGTAACCTTGTGAGAGAGTGACAAACCACGAGCGTTAGACAAAGCTAGGTTGGAGAGGGTTGAGAGGGTGAGTTGAGAGGTACAGGAGCGTCCCCTTTCCCCTCCGGCGTGATAGATTATACCTCCATTCCTCCAGTTCTTTAGCAGCCATAATAGAGTGAATGGTCTAAGGGATGAACTTCCGTTGGGGCTTAGTTGCGCGTGCAACGGAGTGAAGCGTTGAGGTGATCTTAGTATCTATGGCTCAATTGTGGTTAGGGACCTTCCACCTGGACCAAAGGGTTAGGTCTATAATTAGGAAGAGATTTATCACTTGGAATCCCTAGAGCTCATTGCAACTCTATGCGAGTGCGAGGTGTTGAGATTGTCGATTTCTCCTCCGGGACATGTATAGAGTTATTCATAGTTGACCTTAGATTTGGGACTATGTAATTAAGGATTTCCATGACTCACCATTGCATTGATTAGGAAGCATAATAGAGGGTTCTTGCACTTGAAACAATTATCCTAGGCGGAGTATTATCCGGGTACCCCATCTTTATCGATTGCCTTACCCCCTTCTTTACTTTTGCTCTCTTACTTGTTGCTTTTACTGTTGAGAATTAAATCATTATCAGACTCATCATCATTGATCTTTTACATAGCTAAGAATCGAATTAAGTATTTATATTCCCTACTCCCTGTGGATTCGATACCCGCTCACCCGGGATTATTACTTCAACAAACCCGTGTACTTGAGGGATATACACAAGGGGACCTTGTTACATGCCCTTGTGAATATTTCACATGGCCGATGTGGAATTAACGCATGGGAGTGTGGAAATTCCACATGCCCGTGTGGCTTCTCTGGACGACTCCTTCTTCGGGCGGCTGTGAAAAAGCACCTGCTACAGTATTTTGCAACAATGTTGCTACAATACCCTGAAACACTCCTGAAACCATGCTTTCATCAAGGTAACGTAAATGGGCAGATGTTTAC
This sequence comes from Dioscorea cayenensis subsp. rotundata, assembly GCF_009730915.1. Lineage (NCBI taxonomy): Eukaryota > Viridiplantae > Streptophyta > Magnoliopsida > Dioscoreales > Dioscoreaceae > Dioscorea > Dioscorea cayenensis. Next base: position 23,526,670 of record NC_052490.1, on the reverse strand, counting down.
ATCGTAGATCACTTTGCTTCTTCAATGAACGGCTGCGTTGGTAGAGATCTTGTTACACATGCACAAGCCGGAATACTTAGAATGTGACTGTCTTTGTGCCCCTCTAAATTATTGTACTAGCTTCAATACAAGGAGGTTTGCACACATTCTGCAATCTTAAACCCGACTTATGTCCTCATATTTGAACCTTCTCAAGATTTCCTCCAAATGGTGCACTCACGATCTACATTGGCTTCTTTCTCTTAGATTCGGCTTCACAACCCTATATGCATGAAAGTAACATAAATACACACATATTAGTATTAAAACCCGATAAAAGTAATGCTCATCATAAGAAAAGAACACTTTGCCTTCTTATCACACAAGCACTTATCATTTATCTACAGGCAACACAAAATAAAGAGATGGTAGTAGCTTCACACATACTCTAAGGTAGCCTTTTAAAAAATGGCCGCTAAGGTGACTTTCATACTTTCGAGGTAGTAGCTATTTATATCATGGTAGTAGCTCTCACTCATCCAATGAGAAAGCACTTTCTCTCATTAGGCATAACTAGTATCCGACTTATGAGAGTAGCTTCATACTTCATAGGTGGTGGCTTTTTCCACCCCAAATGCACAACTAAAACAAGTATTTTTCTCTTTTAATTTTTTATGTTTTTTTCAGCAAAATTAACACAAGAAAACTAAACTAACCAGTCCCTTAAACATCAAACTTGAATTTCCAAAAAGGTTTAATGAGCGAGTAGAGCAACAATTGTCAATCGGGCAAAAATTCCTAGAAATTCAAGTAAAAACTAGAGCATGAGAACATTCAATGTAAAAAATTCTCTTAAACTTAAGAATACAATCATTGCAACTAAGGTGAACCGCCATTGCTTGCATGAGCATCTATTTCAATCAAAACATGTGTAATGAACATGTGCATTGTGAACTCCCCCACACTAATGATGTATGTTGCCCTCAATGTACGCAAGCAAGCACAATAAGATATAAATTAATTAAAAGCATATGTGGAAGTGGGTAATCAAAACAATACTCCCCTAAACTCCAAATGGTACGTTTGATAGAGTTATATTCATTGAGAGTTGAGTTCCAATGGTTTGTGGAGCACACACGGCCATAAGACCGTGTCCATGACTATTCTTCAAAGTCCATACTCACAAGACCATCTAGACGTATACACAATGTGGGTTCAGTGAAGCTCAACAAAATAAAACTTGAGTATATAAAGATAAAGCAACGAAATACAACTCGAAACAAAAATAAAAGATAAACTTAGAAGGAAGATCCTTTCTGAGTGATACAAGTCCAAACTAAAATACGAAAATGAAATTCGAAAATATAAAGAAACTAAAAGAAAGATGCATCAAGCGTCGGTGCCAAGTACTGGTTCATCTACTGCCATTGCTGGTGAAGATGATGCTGGTGCTGCAAAATAAATGAAAATTGGGTGAAGAAAAGAAAAAAAATCTTACTGATGAAATGAGAATGAAAGACTAGAAAATGGCTGTAAAACTCGAGTGAAAGCCCTCTAAATCGACGGTGCGAAGTCGGGAGAGTGCAAGGATGTGTTCTCTAAATGTTTTTCAGTGAAAGGATGAAGAAATGAAAATAAGTTTTAAAGAAAAACCGGCATTCTGTACATCCACACGGGCGTGTGGAAATTACCCCTGTGTCTTCTCGGGATGGCGAGGTCTTCTTTGCAGGAAATCACAAGGGTGTGTGGAAATTATCCATGCCCGTGTGTAATGCACAGGGTCTGACACAGGGACAGACACACACCCCAGTGTCTTCTCCGGATAGAGGTTTGAACATCTACAGAGAAACACACGCCCGTGTGGAAATTCCACACGGGCGTGTGACCGTCATAAAGTTATTCACAAGGGCATATACATGCCCTTGTGTCCTCTCGGATGAGCTCTGAATGAAAACACACGCCCGTGTGGAAATTCCACACGGCCGTGTGTCTTCTCGGGATAACTTAGAAAATTTACAAACTCTACAGAAAATTTCTAAACATTTACATCAATTCAAAGCCTGCCTATATTATGCAAATGTAATTAGAGAATCATGAAAAATATGCTCAAACCACCAAGAAAAGATCACCACACGCAGTTAATCATACAAAAACACCAATAATCCATGAGAAAATCACAACAATTACATGTAAAAAATCAAGACACCAACACTCAAGCTCTTATTCATGCAAACACTAACTACAACCTAGAAAAATAGTAAAAACTTGGGTTACATCACAAGAAGTGCTTGTTTAACGTCACTCAGCTTGATGTACCTGTACTTACCTCACAGAGGCTTCAAAAAAGTGTGCTTCTCCATGCTAGAGATTCCATAGCTACTTCCCTTAAGCTAAAAATCTATTTGCTTGAGTGGAGCATTTGTTAGATAATTTAACCACCTTACCTTTGGCTTCCAAGGGAACAATTTTGGTTGGGAGTTATTTAAGTTTAGCATAGGTGGGTCTTGGGAGTGTTTAAATCTCCTATCCATATCTTTTCCCATTCCCAAAATCTCCTTCTTGCAATTTATGAGTTGGTGAATCCCAAAGAGAGATGCTTGTTCCTTTACCTTAGGGTTTGCTTTTTTTCCATTTCATCTTCAAAGCAATATGTCATCACCAGCCCTCCTTGCATCATTTCTTGCTCACAAACACCTTGTCCATTAAAGCAATCCTTATTTTGAAAGAAAGGTCCTTCTTGTATTCTCTCAATCTCTATGAAATCATACTCGTCCTGCTCCACTTCTTCACTACCGTTCACTACCACATCATCTCTATAAGGAACTTGAATTTCTTGCTCAAATACTTCTTGTTCCTTGGAGTGTGTGTCAAGTATTCCTCCTAATTGATGCTCAAGGTTTTAAACAAGACTTCATGGTATCTTAGTGTGGTCTCAATATTTTGGAAACAGACATTGGATACTTCAATAAAGTTAGAAAATACTTTTTGCAATTGAAGTGCATCCTCTTCAAATATCTTACCATTTTTAAATTTGTCTTGAGGTGCTTCCCAATGTTTTCCATCACAATTCCATAAAAAGTTTGGGTATCGCACTTCAATTGGATGATATGTGTTGCAGAATAGATTGCTTTGTTGTTGTGAAGTAACAATTCTATCAATTTTTACAATGAGAACTTCAACTTGAAAATATAGAGCACTGAGTGGATAAATCATCATTTAAGCTCCTTACAAGAAAAAGTAAGACATGACAAAAGAAAACAAATGAGAATGATGGAAGAATATGAAAGTATGAAATAGAACTCATGTTCCTTGTTAACGGCGCAAAAAACTTGACACACCGCTTGCGTGTAACCCGCAAGTGCACGGGTTTGTCAAAGTAATAATAACCCAGCAAGTGGGTAGTCGAATCCACAAGGAATAGTGATCAGAAACACAAAGATTCTTATTTAACTAAAGGGAAGATGAATCGATAGTGGTGCGAACAAAATCAATATGAAAAGAACTATAGAAAATAAGAAAGAGAGGCGCAATAAAATGAGAGGAAAGGTAATCGATAGAAAGTGGGGCACTAGGACATTACTCCCGCTAGGATTATTGTTTAAAGTGCAAGACCAACTATTATGTCTCCTAACTGATGCTTAATGAGTCATGGAGATCCTAAAATACATGGTCCAAACCTAAGGTCAACCATGACTAACTCTACACTATGGGCCGGTGGAGAAATCAATCAGTCTTAACACCTCACATTGTGTATAGTTGCAAGAAACTCTAGAGATTCCAAGTGATAAACCCTATTCCCTAATATAGGACTAACCCTTTGGTCCAGGCGAAAGACCCTTAGTCACAATTAAGCCCCAGCACTAAGGATTACTTCAACACTTCACTCTGTTACCCACGCAACTAAGCCCAGTGGAATTCCTCTCTTAACACTTCACTCTATTGTGACCGCAAAGAACTCTTGGAACACGAAGGTAGGATTAATCACAGCGAACTGGAAAGAGGATGTTTTGCTACCTCTCGACTCACCCTCTAGATCCTCTCCAATCTTGCTTTGTCTAACCCTCATGGTGTGTCATTCACTCACAAGGACTACCAATGTTAACTCTCAACCCTAGTGTCACTCTAAGGGAGAAATCATTCAACAAGCATTGAAGATTGGAACTCAATTAAAGACATCAATTAAGGAAAGTATAATAAAAGGTCAATGAAACAATAACATCCTAGGGTTTACAAGTCCAAGTACCCACTAAGGGTTTAGCTCTCTATGGAGCAAGATATAATCAATAATGAAATCAAAAGTGAAAACATGCAATCCATAAGTAAAACCCCCTCGGTATTCATGTCGATTGTCTTGTGGAGTAGCCTTGTCCTCTTCAAATGTTCCTTTGTCAAGCCTAGGGCACACCTCACCGAATCGGTGTCGATGAAAGCTTCCCCAATAATTCTCTTCCAAAGGAACGTAGTGGCGATGGCCGTAGAACCACTCTAAAAACCTTGCCAAATCCCCCTAAACCCTAGCCGTAGGGATCTCCAAAGTTAGGGAAAATATGGAGAAAAGATGGAAAAAAGGATTCCCAAATCGGTACAAGTCGCGGCTTTATAAAGGGCTAGAATTGGGAATCCACACGGGCGTGTGAAATTTCTACACGCCTGTGTGAATCTACAGGAATCTGATTTTTTGTGGCCTGTGAAAAGTAACTGCTACAGTAAATTGCTACATTGATTTGCTGCAATACTTCGCCAAAAACACTCCCGAATTTACACTTTTCATCAAGGCAACATAAATGGGCACACATCTATGACTTAGATGGCATCACTTCTTCAATAAGGGATAACATTCATGAAGATCTTTCTAGCACTGCACAAGTCAGAATACATAAATGTGATTGTCTTTGTACCCCTCCAAACCTTGTAATTGCTTGAGAGCATGGAGGTTGGCACACATTCATGTGTTTTCGAGCACAACTTGTGTCTTCACATTTGTTCACTCCAAGATTCCATCAACAAAGAGCAATCAGAATATACTCTGGCTTCATTCCTTTTTATTTGGTTCTACAACCCTAGATGCACAAAAGAACACAAAAACACATGTTTTAGTGATAAAATCTGAGAAAAGATATGCTCATCATAAGAAAAGAATATGACAAAGCCCTTGGGTATGTCCTGCAAGTGCAAGGTTTTGTTGAGTAATAAAATTGCAGGTGAGTGATTATCGTATCCACAGGGAGTAGGAAATAAAAATACTTAAATTGTTTCTTAACTAAGTGAAAGATTAATAATTTTTTTGTTAACAAAATGTAATGTAAACAAGAATAAAAGAGACAAGAAATAGAAACACAAGTAAAGGGGAGGTAAGGCAATCGATATAAATGGGGTACTCGGACAATGTTCCGCCTAGCATGATCGGTTCAAGTGCAAAATCCTCTATTAAGCTTCCTAACTAATGCATTAATGAGTCATGGAATCAATCAATACATGGTCCCAAATCTAAGGTCAACCATGCCTGACTCTATACATGTCCATGAGGAGAAACAAAAAAATCTCAACACCTTCCACTCGTACAGAATCGCAATAAGTTTTAGGGATTCCAAGTGATAAATCCTCTTCCTAGATGTAGACCAAACCCTTTGGTCCATGTGGAAGTTCCCTAGTCACAATTAAGCCCTAGGTGCTAAAATCACTTCAACGCTTCACTCCGTTGCCTCTACAACTAACCCCCTAGCGGAAGGTCATCCCTTAGCCCTTTCACTCTACTATGACCTCAAAGAACTCAAGGAAATGAAGGTAGGATAAAGCACACCGGAGAGGAAAAGGGACGCTCTGCTACCTCTTGACTCACCCTCTCAACCCTCTCTAATCTAGCTTTGTCTAACTCTTTTGGTGTGTCACTCACTCACAAGGGTTACGAATAAGAACTCTCAACCCTAGTGTTACTCTAAGGGAGTATTCATTTAATCAAACATTCAAGATTGGAACTCAATTAAAGCATCAATTAATGAAAGCATAATAAAAGGTTTAATAAAACAAATACATCCTAGCGTTCACAAATCCATGTATCCACTAAGGGGTTTAGCTCTCCATGGAGCTAGTTATAATCAATAATCAAATCGAATGTAAAAGCAAGTAATCCATAGAAAACCCCGTCGATAGTCACGACGGTCGTCTTGTGGATATGCCTCGACTCTTCCTATGGTCCCTTTGTCCGGCCTAGGATACACCTCGCTGGATCGATGCTGACGAAAGCTCTCCCACTAACCTTCTTCCAAATTGAGCGTGATGTCGAAGCCATAGAACCTCTCCAAATCCCTTGCCAATACCTCTCAAACACTAACCGCAGTCCTCTCTCAAGTTAGGGAAAAGATGGAAAAACGATTCCTCAAATCTGGGCTGAAATCAGCCTTAAATTGTTCTGGAATCAGGCATCCAAACGCCCTTATGAATTCTCCACACGGGCCTGTGGAAATTCAACATGGGCATGGATAATGTCCACATGCCCGTGTGGATTGTCTGAACTTCACTTTTTCAGCGGGCTGTGAACATAATCTGCTACAGTAAAGGCCCGAAACACTTCTAAATCCATGTTTTCATCGAGGTAACGTAAACATGCATATGTTTACGTGGTAGATCGCCTTGCTTCTTCAATAAACGGCTTCATTGGTGAAGATCTTACTATCAATGCACAAGTCGGGATACTCGAATATGACTCCCTTTGTGGCTCTGCAAATCATTGTGCTAAATTGAATACAAGGAGGTTGGCACACATTCTTGCATCTTAAACTCGACTTACGACTTTGCGTTTCAACCTTCTCAAGATTTCCTCCAAATAGTGCGTTCATGACCTATAATGGCTTCTTTCTTTAACATTCAGCTTCACAACCCTATACGCATGAAAGTAACATAAATGTACACACATTAGCACTAAAACCTGATAAAAGTAATGCTCATCATAAGGAAAGAATACTTCGCATTCTTATCACACAAGCACTTATCAAACTCCCCCACACTTAAGCTTTTGCTTTTCCTCAAGCAAAAATTAAAACATTAAAGTATATACGAAGCAAATATTGGATGTTCATGGCCTTAGGTTGACCAAAACATGCAAAGAGAGCATTCTGTAACTAAGGGAAATTCAAATAATCAATGCTCTAGTTAAAAACTTGAATCAAAAAAGGACAACAAACCCGAAGTCGTGTAAGTGTGTGTAAACTCACTCAAGTCAACCCAAGGTATACTTCTTAAAGTTCTAAGTATAAAGGACTTATTTATCTACAAAAAAGTAATAAAAATTAAAAAGAAGGTGGTAGCTTCACACATCCTCTAAGGTAGCCTTTTCTGAAGCGGCCGCTAAGGTGGCTTTCACACTTTCCAGGTTGTAGCTCTTTCTACCAGACTAGTAGTTTTCACTCATCCTGTGAGATAGCTCTTTCTCTCATTAGGGCATAACTAGTCTCAGACTTATGAGAGTAGCTTCATACTTCATAGGTGGTAGCTCTTTCCACCCATTAAGCACAACTAAAAAAAATAAAACTATTTTGTTCTTTTTTTTTCCTTTTTCCATTTTTTTTGGAAACAGTTAACAAAAGAAACAACTATAACTAGTCCTTTTAACATCAAACTTGAGTTTCAAAAGAGTTTAAAGAGTGAGTAGTGCAACAAGTGTCAACCCGACAAAAATTCCTAGAAATTCAAGCAAGAACTAGAGCATGAGAACATTCAATGTTCAAAATTCTCCTAAACTCAAGAATACAATCATTGTAGCTAAGGTGAATAGCCATTCTCTATGCGAGCATGTATATCAATCAAAACTAATATAAAGGAGATGTCCATTATGAAACTCCCCCCTACACTTAAGTTGTACATTGTCCACAATGTACACATGCAAGCTTACTCATAATATATCAAACAAGAATATATGTGGCAGAAGCAATCAAAACAATACTCCCCTAACTGCTAGTGCTATATTTGATGGAGCTAAATCCTTGGGAGTGTTGTTTCAATGGGTTGTGAAGCACACACGGCCAAATGCAGAAGCACCTTGGCCGTGTCCATGACTAGTTCTCAGTTCCCATACTGATAAGACCATCTGCAAGCATACGAGAGGGGGTTCAGTGAAGCTCAATAAAATAAAAATAGCTCGAGTATATTTAAGATGAAGCAATGAATACAACTCGAGACATCAAAATGAAAATAAACTCAGAAGAAATGTCATTTCCGAGTATACAAGTTCAAAATGAAATGCAAAGGTAATAAAAAGGATAAAAAATAAAGTGAAATGTCAGTGTCATCTACTGTCATCTCTGCTACTACAGGATACTCAAAAAGTGTAGGAGAATCAAGAGAAGATTATGTTGGAGGAGCTGGGGTGTCCGCGGTCTCAAAACAAATGATGAGGCAATGTCTCGCTCAAGAATCTGCTATAAAGTGTCGAAACGCGCCATAAATTCTGTGTACTGTGCAACCTGTGTAGCCCGGACCTTAGTAATCTCTGTCCGTAGTACCCCCACCACACTCTCGATCCTCTCAAAGCGATCATAGGCTCGAGATGGTGAAAACATGTGTACTAGGGGTGGCTCCTCTCCCAAAGGAGGTGCCTCGGTCTCCATCGGTGTCGGTTGGGGCTTAGGGGCAGGCTGAGAACCCTCGTCTAGATCATCCCCTCCCTCTACTTCCTCTTGCGCAGGAGTAATCAGAGCATACACCCCTGACTGGACTCTGCTAATCATCCCAATCAATCTCATCATCTCCAAGCTCATGCGAGCAGGTATACACTTCTTCTCGGCGCCACGAATCACGTCCAGGAAACCCATGACCATAACTAGTCTCATAATGTAGTGGCCTGAGAAGATCGCTCCCAATCAGGCATACTATCCCTGATGTCGTATATACTCCGCGATAATGTGCCCTAGATGAATCGGTGTGGTCTGACCCATTGGGTACAAGTACAATAGCTCTCGCCGGCTCAAAACGCCAGTGCTATCACCATGGCCATTCACCAACCTGCTCAGAATGGCATGCAAATATCGATACGCAAGTTGAGAAAGGCACATGGCCTTGGACAACCCCGGCTCATGCTGGCCCTGACAACACAATGCTCTGTACGCTCTCTACGGGGTCAAGGATCTGAGGTAATTTGTATGTAACTGGGCATACTCCTCAATGTCTGTAAATGCCTCCTCGTACAAGCCGAGCTGAACTGAAAACTGAGTAATGCTCATGCTATGCTGATGCCCAAATGCTCTAAATTGAATAGCGTCAATGCTGTCGAATCGTGTATAAGTTTTGTCAAACTCGAATGATGATAGGACCTCAAGAGTAAGTGCACAAGTGGCTGGCTCCTTGATCAACAGTAATTGCCTCCAACCATCCACAGAAATGAGATCCTCGACCTCATCTACTAACTCATCTCCTTGTTGTATATCCCACAGTATACTAGTGTCTAGGAGGCGAGATTGTCCAAATCTCAACCTCGATAATCACTCAAAGCACACTTGATGCTCGGAAATAGCAAATCTCATGCTTTCGGGCTTAGGAGATGACTCATGCGACCATTTATCAGCTTGCTACCTCGACCGAGGTGCTATAATCTTCAAAATTTTAAAGAAAATCGATCAAACAAGCTGCAGAAATCTGCACGGTCGTGTGGAATTTCCACACGCCCGTGCGGATCCACGGGGCGTGAAAATCACACGGTCGTGCCTAAAAAATCTAAAAATACACTGTTTAATCATCTCTAACTTCTTTCTAAGCATGCAAATCCCTCTAATTGTTGTAATGAAACAATATTATCCAGTTCCATCGATTAAAAGCAAGAATTGGCAAAGAGAAGAAGGACATAAGGCTTACCGACGAGTTGAACTATAAAACTTGGAATCGGCCGGAAAAACCATCGAAAATCATTCCAAAATGGTGGTATGAGATAGGGGAAGAGTGTGAGTGTACTTTCAGATGAATTAGGAGTTTGAAAATGAAGTGTAACTATGAGACTTTAAAAGAAACTCTCATCTCTTGACATTCTGTACATCCGCACAGGCGTGTGGAAATTACCCACGCAAGTGCGCCTCCACAGAAGAGCTTCATAGGAGCAGACATACGCCTCTATGTACTCTCAGGAAAACACACAATGTCTTTGAATGCATCCGCATAGGCGTGCGGAAATTATCCACACTCTTTTGCCCAATCCACAGGGGTAGCCGCATGCCGCTGTGGCTGCTTTGTCCAACCGACAAAATTCTCTAAGTGTTTTACACGCCCGTGTGGATATTCCGCATGGGCGTGGATCATTACTAGGCAGTTCACAGGGGCAAACGCACACTCCTGTGTATTCTCTGGATGGAGGATGACTCTTCTACACAGATCCACACGGAGGTGCGGAAAATACCCACGCCTGTGAGTTAGCCACAAGTTCGCCCACAGGGGCGAGTCCACGTCCCTGTGTGCTCTCGAGAAGAATTTCTAAATCTCTGCAGGAAACCACACGCCCATGCAAAAATTACCCACGGGCGTGTGGGTATCACAAGGTCATTCACAGCGGTGCGTCCACACCACTATGCTTTCTCTGCATGAGCCTATAGTGCAAATCCATGGGCATGTGGAAATTCCACACGCCCGTGCATTTTCTCTGAATGCCTTTAAAACCCTGCAGGCTCTACAGAAAATTCTTGAACAAGTAAACACACTCTGAACCTACCCCATTATGCAAAATATAATAGTGAAAACATGAGAAACTAGCTCGCACAACCAAAAACTTTGCCAAATCCACATGAAAGAGCGATGACATCAAAAATCCACAAGAAACACACAGCAATGCATCAAAACATATAGACACCAACACTCAACACTTTATTCATGCAAACACTGAACTAGCAACTAAGAAAACAGTAAACACTTGGGTTACCTCCCAAGAAGCACTTGTTTAACATCATTAAGCTTGATATACCTTGTCTTACCTCACGAGAGTTCATAGATAAAGGTTGCCCTCTTACCCATAACTTGAAAGCATGATGAGCAAAGTCTCTTGAAGATAGAGGGGGGATCATTTGGCTTGGTACCACCTAGCAAAGGTGCATCCAACTTGTTCAGTTCGCACGAATCCCCAACAGCCTTGGGGCATTTCTGATGGCGTCTCCTTGTCCTCTTCATCTTCCGGAGCACTTTCTTCATGATTCCCAGGTTAGATGGTACTTATTCCTCTAGACCAAGCTTCATTACTTCCTCATTGTCCACATCTTGATCGAACAAACCCTCGTACGGGTCCGAATTAAACATTTCCTGCATGTATTCATCAATAATCTTATCAGTAGTGTCAAGAAAGTAAAGAGTATCAACAAAGTCAAGAGAATGTTGCATGGGTTCGGCGAGGCGGTATGTGAGCTTATCATCTCCAACCCTCAGTGTCAACTCCCCGTCGTCCATGTTGATTAATGCCTTGGAAGTGCGGAAGAATGGCCTCCCAAGTATCAAAGGAATGTCCGCATCCTTATTAACATCCAACACCACAAAATCTACAGGTAATATATATTTGTCAACTTTGACAAGCACATCTTTAATGATGCCCCTCGGATGTCTCAATGTTCGGCTCTCCCATGCCTAGCTTCTGAAAGAAGGAATATGGCATGATGTTGATACTAGCCCCTGAGTCTGGCAATGCCATTTCTTCACCCAAGTTGCCAATGTTGCACGGAATGATGAAGCTTCCTGGGTCTTTCTTCTTGTTTGGCATATTCTTTTGCAAGATAACCGAGCAAAACATATCTAGAATCACGGACGCACTCTCCTCCAATTTCCTCTTACTGGTCAATAAGTCCTTCAAGAATTTTGCATATTTAGGAATTTGGGACAATGCCTCAACAAAGGAAATATTGATGTGGAGTTTTTTGAACAAACTCAGGAACTTCTTATACTGTTCATCCACTTGGTCATTCTTCAATCTAGAGGGATAAGGGATTCTTGGCATGAAAGGTGGGGCCACCATCTCCTTCTCTTTGCTTGCTCCCTCCTCAACCTCTATGACCTCGGTTGCATCAATATTAGGCTTTTCACTTGAAAGCCTATCCTCAACCTCATGACCACTTCTCAAAGTGTTCGCCTTCACATGCTATCTAGGATTGGTCTCAATATTACTTGGCAAGCTTCCTTGTGGTCTCTCCGATAGAGACTTCATAATTTGCCCCACTTGATTCTCAAGATTGTGCAAGGAACTAGTGTGGTTGCGAAGTATAGCCTCGACTGATTAAAACATTGTATCCGATGATTGCACAAAGCTAGTCAAGGCCTTTTCTAAATCGGACATTCAGGTCTCGAAACCTGAAACTCGGTTCTCCATGTTCAGGGCTTGTTGTTGTTGGAAACCCGGAGGTGCCATAGCCTTTTGTGGTCCTTGATTGCTCCATGAAAAATTGGGATGATTATTCCAACCTGGATTATAGGTGTTGCTATATGGATTCCCTTGGTTCCTCATTGCATTACCCACAAAGTCGACTTTCTCCACCGAAGATGCATCACCAATAGAGATCGGGCAATCGGATGGAGCATGTCCTCCATCACACCTTGTGTAAGTAGTCACGGATGCCACCATATTAGAAGTTAGAAGGTATAACTTCTTGCTCAATGATTCCACTTGGGCCGCCAAAGGGGTTACCGCATCTATTTCATGGAGCCCGACCACCTTTTTCCTTTCCCGCGCATTCCATTGATAACTATTCATGGCCATGTCCTCCACTAACTATCGGGCTTCTTCTGGGGTTTTACTCCCCATTGTACCTCCTGCGGTGGCATCTAACAATTGCCTTGTACTTGGATTCAACCCATTGTAGAAGGTTTGGATAATCATCCATTCAGGAAATCCGTGTTGTGGGCACCTACGTAAAAGATCCTTGAAGCGCTCCCATGTCTCAAACAATGATTCCAACTCCATCTGTATAAACAATGATATCTCATTGCGAAGCTTGGCTGACTTCCCCAGAGGAAAGTACATAGCAAGAAAAGCTTCGACCATCTTATTCCAAGTCGTGATGGAGGCTTTGGGCAAGGAATGAAGCCACTGCTTGTCTCTTCTCTTGAGAGAGAATGGGAAAGCCCTCAATCTAATAGCATCATCCGATACACCATTAATCTTTAGCATATCACAAACTTCCAAGAAGTTTCTATGTGGTTTTTTGTGTCCTCATCGGGCAAACCGTTGAACTGCGCTGACCGCTAAATCATTTGGATGAATGCCTATTTCAGCTCAAAGTTCAAAGCTGTGATCGGGGGTGGCACAATACTTGATTGTGCACCCAAAACTGAGGGTCTAGCATAATCAGAAACTATCCTCTGTTGCTCATTATGTTCTGCCATAGTATTTGACCCTTCAACTTCTATTTCAGCTTGATTAGATGGTTCTTGTACAGGTTCTTTTCCCCTTCTTCTGAGTGCACGTTCATGTTTCGGATCTCCTTCAATCAATGTCGAAGGATTTCCTCAGGTCATAACCAGGAGCTGTACCAAAAAAAAAGTAACTAATCAGAATGATGATAGAAAAAGAAGATCTGAAAATAGAATGAATGAATGAATAGCTAAGAAAACAAAGTGCAAAGTATCTCTAAACACCTACTCCCCGGTAATGGCGGTAAAAACTTGACAACACCCCCGGTGTATGTCCCGCAAGTGCACGGGTTTGTTGAGTAATAAAATCTCAGGTGAGTGGATATCGTATCCACATGATGTAGGGAATAAAAATACATAAATTGTTTCTAAACCAAGTAAAAGATGAATAATGGTTTTGTCAACAAAATGTAATGTAAACAAGAATAAAGAGATAAGAAAGAGAAGCACAAGTAAAGGGGAGGTAAGGCAATCAATATAAATGGGTTCTCGGATAATGTTCCGCCTAGGATGATCGGTTCAAGCGCAAAACCCTCTATTATGGTTCCTAACTAATGCATTAATGAGTCATGGAGATCTTTTAATACATGGTCCCAAATCTAAGGTCAACCATGCCTGACTCTATACATGTCCCGGAGGAGAAATTGAACAATCTCAACACCTTGTACTCGTATAGAATCGCAATGATTTCTAGGGATTCCAAGTGTTAAATCCTCTTCCTAGATGTAGACCTAACCCTTTGATCCAGGTGGAAGGTCCCTAGTCACAATTAAGCCCTATGTGCTAAAATCACTTCAACGCTTCACTCCGTTACCTCTACAACTAAGGCCCAGCGAAAGGTCATTCCTTAACCCATTCACTCTACTATGACCACAAAGAACTCAATAAAATGGAGGTAGGGTAAATCACACCGGAGGGGAAAGGTGACGCTCTGCTACCTCTCAACTGACCCTCTTAACCCTCTCCAATCTAGCTTTGCCTAACTCTCGCGGTGTGTCACTCAATCACAAGGGTTACTAATAAGAACTCTCAACCTTAGTGTCACTCTAAGGGAGTATTCATTCAATCAAACATTCAAGATTGGAACTCAATTAAAGCATCAATTAATAACAGCATAATAAAAGGTTTAATGAAACAAATACATCCTACGGTTCACAAATCTAAGTACCCACGGGTGGTTTAGCTCTCCATGGAGCTAGTTACAATCAACAATGAAATCGAATGTAAAAGCAAGTAATCCATAGAAAACCACCCTCGATAGTCATGACAATGGTCTTGTGGAGAAGCCTCGACTCTTCCAAAGGTCTATTTGTCCGGCCTAGGATACACCTTGCCAGATCGATGCCAACGAATGCTATCTTACTAACCTTCTTCCAAATAGAGCACAATGTTAAAGCCATAGAACCATTCTAAATCCCTTGCCAATACTTATCAAAACCTTAGCCGCAACCCTACCTCAAGTTGGGGAAAAGATGGAAAATAGATTCCTCAAATCGGGGCTGAAATTGGCCTTAAATAGGGTTGGAATCGGGCATCCAAACGCCCCTATCGATTCTCCAAACGTGCCTGTGGAAATTCCACATGGGCGTGGATAATGTCCACACGCCCGTGTGGATTCTCTGAACTTTATTTTTTCGGCCGGCTGTGAATAGAACTTGCTATAGTAACGGCCCAAAACACACCCGAATCAATGTTTTCATCGAGGTAACGTAAACAGGCACACATTTACGTCGTAGATTGCCTTTATTCTTCAATAAACGACTTCATTGGTGAAGATCTTGCTATCAATGCACAAGCCGGGATACTCGAATGTGACTGCCGTTGTGCCCCTCCAAATCATTATGCTAACTTGAATACAAGGAGGTTGGCACACATTCTTGCATCTTGAACCCGACTTATGACTTCGTGTTTGAACCTTCTCAAGATTTTCTCCAAATAGTGCGTTCGTGACCTACAATGGCTTCTTTCTTTAACATCTGGCTTCACAACCCTATACCCATGAAAGTAACATAAATACACATATATTAGTGCTTAAACCTGATAAAAGTAATGCTCATCATAAGGAAAGAATACTTTGCATTCTTATCACACAAGCACTTATCAGAATACTTCGTATTACTAATACACAAGTACTTATCATGGACATTGCTCACCCTAGGACTAGTGTTTCAAGTGCAAGACCGACCATTATGTCTCTCAACAGATGCTTAATGAGTCATGAAAATCCTAAAACACACAGTCACAAACTTAAAGTCAACAAGTCAATCCATGATTGATTATCCGCAAATGTACGGGATCACCAAGTAATACCCTGTGAGTGACACATGTGTCGTATTCCATAGGGCCAAGGAAGTATTATTACTCACTCTTCATCTATTATCTAGCCTACAATCCTTAGTAAGAAGAACAAATAAAACAAAATAAACTAACCTAAGCTAATCCTATGCCTGGGTAACTAGCACACGGATGTAAGAAAACAAGGGAGTATCAAGCATGAGAAGGGAGTGTTTGGACAAGGAATCTACCTAGGGTTGTCAGTAAGTCCCAAACTAGGATGGTTTAAAGATGCATTGCCGATAGTTGAGACCTAGAGTCCTCGTGAATAGATTAGCCCCAATCTCTCGGTAACTAACCCCTAATCCCATACGAATGTCAATCGGAATCTCTTCAAGATCAACACACCTATGATTGCATCAAGTTCTAGGAGTTTTCTAATAGGAGTAAACCTACTATCCTTCGGCTTAAACCTAGCAATGGAGGGCTACCAGCACCCGATCTCTCGGAGTATAGACACAAGTATCCCCTTTCAATCTCTCCTAGATCTAGTACACCTGAGTAGGTCACATCTACGCATACAACTCATGATAGAATTACAGATTTCTCCATATATGTAATTCTAATCATCAAAGCATGAAAGATTGAATCTCAAACAACCATCAAATTAAATGAAGAACAACATCCCAAGTTCATACATAAGATTAACCCTAGGGTTCATCCAAATCCAAACACAAAAATAAGTTAATCCCTCATGATAAGGGACACTTACACAATATACAAGGAAGACAAAAACATAAAATAAGTAATGAAACCCCCCTCTAGGTCATGATCTCCTTGAATGGATGAAGCTTTGAATGGTGATGCAATAGTGGCTTAAATCTTCACTCCAACTCTTTCTTCTTTGCTCCTCTCCCTCTTGGTGATGATGTGTACTCGTTTCCCATAAGGAACATCACCGGAAGATGGCCAGAAGGCCTCAAGAATGTGTGGTGGCAGCGGCCTAAGAAGCCAAGAAGAAGTCCCTCTCATTTGCCCAAGAAATGAGCATTTATACCTCCAAAATGGCCTTCAAACAGGTGGTATACCATCTCAATGAGGACCTCGTTGAGGTGGTATACTGGCTTAATGAGGACCTCATTGAAGCCATTTGGGGTAGGCAAAAGTGCACACAAGCTATCATAACAGTATCCATACTAGCTAAATGAGCACCTCATTGAGCTAGTATGCCTTCAAACAAACTATCCTCTTCTATGGCTACAGTAATCATCCTGGGTTCAATTTAGGGCAGGATTAAGGCCTTATGCCATGGTTCAATTTCTGACTTAAAAACTCTCCATGTGCTACAGTGGCAGCTACATTGATCTTGCTACATTGACGATGCTACAGTACCGTTGCTGTTGTACTCCAACTACAGTATTCTGCTATAGTGAATATGCTATAGTACGGTGACTTGGTTTTCTTCTCTTTTTCGCCCAAATTGTATCTTCGTGTCCTCCGTGGCATTCCCATACCTTGCAAAGCAAATAACACACGATTAAGCACAAAATGGGCATAAATTCTTATAAAAATACATGCTGGAATTATGGAATACAATGACTGAAATACGTACATTTAGACACTTATCAATCCACCAGTTTCTGCATTGCCACCAACAGCAGTAGTAGAGGAGCCTGAGCATTATACCGACGCTTGGCGCATTTATCTTTTATTTTCTTTATAGTTTTGTATTTCATTTTTTTCCCGTATTTTATTCTGGACTTGTATTCCTCAGAGTGGATCTTCTTTCTGAGTTTATCTTTTATTTTGGTCTAGAGTTGTATTTCATTGCTTCACTTTTATATACTTGAGTTTATTTTATTTTTGTTGAGCTTCACTGAATCTCCCTTGTGTATGCATGCAGATGGTCTTGTCAGTATGGAAATTGAGAACTAGTCATGGGCACGACCAATGTGTTATTACACTTGGTCGTGTGTGCTTCACCACCCGTTCGAACTCCACTCCCAAGGAATTTTGCTTCATCAAACACACCACTAGTAGTTCAGAGGAGTATTGTTTTAATTTCTACTCTGATAAGTGCTTGTGTGATAAGAATGCAAAGTGTTCTTTCCTTATGATGAGCATTACTTTTATCAAGCTTTAACACTAATATGTGTGTATTTATGTTACTTTCATGCATATAGGTTTGTGAAGCCGAATTGTAGAGAAAGAAGCTAATATAGATCGAGAGTGCACCATTTGGAGGAAATCTTGAGAAGGTGCAAACTCGAAGACATAAGTCGGGTTGAAGATGCTAGAATTTGTGACAACCTCCTTGTATTCAAGCTAGCACAATGATTTGGAGGGGCACAAAGGCAGTCACATTCTAAGTATCCGGCTTGTGCATGTGTAATGAGATCTCCACCAACGCAGTCATTCATTGAAGAAGCAAAGCGATCTACAACGTAAATGTGTGCCCATTTACATTACCTTGATAAAAGCATGGTTTCGGGAGTGTTTCAGACCGGTACTGTAGCAGGGCACTTTAGCAAAATACTATAGCTAGTACTGTTCACAACCGACTGAAGAAGGAGTTGGCCAGAGAAACCACACGGGCATGTGGAAATTCCACACTCTAGTGTGTTAATTCCACAAGCCCGTGTGGAATATCCACAGGGGCGTGTGGATTCCCGATTCCATCCCTTTAATAGCCGATTACAGTCTTGATTTTAGCATTCTTCTCCACATCTTTACCCCAACTTGAGAGAGGGCTGCTGCTAGGGTTTTAAGAGGTATTGGCTAGGGATTAGGAGAGGATGTACGACTCTGACATCGCGCTCCATTTGGAAGAAAGCTAGTGGGAGAGCTTTCGTCGGCACCGATCCGGCGAGGTGTATCCTAGGCCGGACAAAGAGACCTTTGAACTAGTTGAGGACTCTCCACAAGACCATCGTCCAGACTATCGAGGGAGTTTTCTATGGATTTATTGCTTTTACATTCGATTTCATTGATTGTAATTAGCTCTATGGAAGACTAAACCCTCTAGTGGGTAGATGGATTGTGAACCCTAGGATGTATTCATTTCATTGAACCTTATTATTATGCTTTCATTATCTGATGTTTTTATTGAGTTCCAATCTTGAATGCATTGATTGTATGAATACTCTCTTAGAGTGACCCTAGGATTGAGAGTTCTTGTTGGTAACCCTTGTGAGTGAGTGACACACCACAAGAGTTAGACAAAGCTAGATTGGAGAGGGTTGAGAGGGTGAATCGAGAGGTAGCGGAACATTCCCTTTCCCTCTGGTGTGATTTATTCTATCTTCAATTCCTCAAGTTCTTTGCGGTCATAGTAGACTGAATGGGCTAAGGGATGACCTTCCGTTGGGGCTTAGTTGTGAGTGTAATGGAGTGAAGTGTTGAAGTGATTTCAGCATCTAGGGCTTAATTATGGCTAGGGACCTTCCGCCTGGACCAAAGTGTTAGGTCTACATATAGGTAGAGGATTTATTATTTGGAATCCATAGAACTCATTTCATTTCTATATGAGTGTGAGGTTGAGAGATTGTTCAATTTCTCCTTCGGGACATGTATAGGGTTACGCATAGATAACCTTAGATTTGGGACCATGTATTAAAGGATCTCCATGACTCATTAATGCATTAGTTAGGAAGCATAATAGAGGGTTTTTGCACTTGAAATGATTGTCCTAGGAAGATCAATATCTGAGTACCCCATTTATATCGATTGCCTTACCTCTCCTTTACTTGTGCTCTCTCTCTTGTTTCTTTTATTTTTGTTTGCATTACATATTGTCACACAAATCACTATTCATATTTCGCTTAGTTAAGAAACAATTTAAATATTTTTACTCCCTACTCCCTATGGATACGATATCCACTCACCTGGGATTTTATTACTTTGACAAACCCATGCACTTGCGGGATATATGCAAGGGGCGTTGTCTTACTCCCACGTATATGCTTAATTGCTATACTTTTATTGTACTTGCATGTGAACATTGAGGGCAATGTACATCTTAAGTGAGTGTGTGGGTGTGTGTGGGTGTGTGGGGGAGGGGGTTTCATTTACACATGTCCTTTATACTTACACTTTGATTGTGCATGCTCATATAGCCAATGGTGGTTCACCTTAGTTGCAATCATGGTATTCCTCAGTTTAGGAGAATTTTTAACATTGAATTTTCTCATGCTCTAGTTTTTACTTGGAGTTCTAGGAAATTTTGCCCGATTCACACTTGTTGTACTACTCACTCATTAAACTCTTTTGGAAACTCAGGTTCAATGTTTAAGGGACTAATTAGTTTTGTTTCTTGTGTTATTTTGCTAAAAAAAAATACTTGTTTGGTTGCGCATTGGGGGGGGTGGAAAGAGCTACCGCCGATGAAGTATGAAGCTACTCTTATAAGTCGGATACTAGTTATACCCTAATGATAGAAAGAGCTATCTCATGGTATGAGTTAAAGCTACTACACAGGTAAAAAAGCTGCCACCTCGAAAGTGTGAAAGCCAACTTAGCGGCCGCTTTGGAAAAAGCTACCTTAGAGGATGTATGAAGCTACTACCATTTCTTTACTTTGTTTTGTATATAAATAAGTCCCTTATACTTAGAACTTTGAGGAGTATACATTGGGTTGATATGAGTGAGTTCACACTTAAACAATTTCGTGATTGTTGTCCTTCTTTATTCGAGTTTTTAACTAGAGCAATGATTTTTCATATTTAGTGTTGAAATTTCCCTTACATGTAGAATACTTGCTTTGCATGCTTTGGTGAACCTAAGGCCAAGCACTTTCAATATTCCTTCTTATATGCTTCAATGTTTTATTTTTGCTTGAGGACAAGCAAAAGCTTAAGTGTGGGGGAGTTTGATAAGTTTCCATTTTTTTCTCCCCCATAAAGGGAATAAGGTCTTTTGATGGTATACTTCTTGTATTTGTTTAATGGAACTTCTCCTAACAACCTACGTATTTTGTTATCATTTCCAATTGGATGATCAATTAATCCAATTGGAGGAGGATTTCAAATGTATAAATATTTTCACTGGAGACTGGGAATCAATGGATTTTCTATAGGACCCATTTTACTAACAGGATTTATCACTACTTTGGAAACTTTAGCGGCTTGGCCAGTTACTCGAAATTCGTGATTGTTCTATTTACTAATGTTAGTAATTTATAGTGGTCAAATAGGATTAGTGCTTATGTACTAAGAATACAAAGTATTCTTTTCTTACGATGAGCATTACTTTTATCAGGTTTTATCACTAATGCTTGTGTTTTTGTGTTCTTTTGTGCATATAGGGTTGTGGAGCCAAATAGAGAAGAAATGATCCAAAAGTAGATTATGAATGCATTATGTTGATGGAATCTTGAAGTGAACACACGAGAAGACGCAAGTTGTGCTCAAAGACATATGAGTGTGTGCCAACCTCCATTGTGATCAATGGATTATGTAAATTGGAGGGTCACAAATGCAGTCATACTCATGTGTTCTGACTTGTGCAAATTTAGCAAGATTCCTTTGAAATGTGCTTTTACTTGAAGAAGTGATAAGTGCTTGAGTAGACATATTTTTATATATGTTTTACATGCATTGAGCATCATTTTTACTGTGGTTTATGTCTCATATTGTGTATTTGGTGTTCTTTTATGCATATAGGTTGTGAATGCCTTGAAAAGTAAAAAGGAAGCAAAGATAGGCTATAAAGACACAATGTTGGGAGTTCTTGTCCAATTCAATGACCAAGACACGAGAGCAGTTCATAAACGTGGAGATGTGTGCCAATTTCCAAGAAGATTCAAGTCAATTCACTATTTGGAAGGGCACAAAGGCAGCCACATCTTCATATTCCTTCTCTTTGTGAAGATTGCAAGACCTCTCAAAGATACGTCGATGAAGAAAAGTTTTATAGCCTACCACATGAACGTGTGCTCGGACATGTGGCCTTAAGAGAAGAGTGTTCGGATTGCGTTTTGTGAAAAGTACTGTAGCAATTCCATTGTAGCAGTAATGTAGCAAAATTCCATTGTAGCAGTACTGTAGCAAAATTACTGTTCACACGGGTGCGTGGAAATTCCGCGCGCCCGCGTGGAAATTCTTGCAGCCCACACGGGCCCGTGGAAAATCCACACGGGCGCGTGAGGGCACGTGACAGACGCGATCTAAGGCCTATAAATAGTCGTTTTGCCCTATTCTTTCTCATCTTTTGTGCGGCTCTTGAGGGGTGAGACGACTAGGGTTTGGAGAGGAGGTCTTTGCGGCTTTGGAGGTGCTTCATCACCAACTTTGATCGATTCCTCCTCCGTCATAGCATCAAGGAAGCCACCGGTGAACCTAGCTTCGGAGTGGGTCCTTCAGGACGTCGAAGCTCTCCATCAAGGCCATCAGTTAATATATAAGGGGGTTTATTTGTATGGTTTTAATGTACTTTTATTCATTGATGGTGTGTGTTGTATATTGCTCCATGGAGGGCTAAAACCCTAGAGGGTATTTGGGCTTGTGAACCCTAGGATTCTCATCTTTTGTGGATTTGCTTTGTGTTTCTATTTAATCCGAGTTTGATTAAGTTTCATTCTTGATTGTTTAATGCTTGCTTGCCTTATTGATCTTATGGTTATTTGGTTTGCATGATTTGTTGCCTTGGTGGGAGAGAGATCTCCATTAGGGTTAGAACCTCAAGATTGAAGAGGGTTGAGAGGGTGAGTCATGAGATAGTGAAGTGTCCCCTTTCCCTCCGATTGGTGTATTCTATCTCCATTCCCTAAGCTCTATGCAACCATATTTGGTGGGATGTGTGAGATTGCTTTCGATTTCTCCGCGGGACCTTGTAGGGGGTTAGGATCCTTCGCCGGGGAATTAGGGTTGGATCAATCTTTAGGAATTGGATACAGTTTGGAATCCCTAGAGTGCTTTGCGGTCATATGTGGTGTGAGGTGTTGAGATTGAACGATTTCTCCACGGGACCTCGTGAGGGGACTAGTATCGATGATCTAGAGATAGACCCGATTATGTTTGGATTTCCACGACTTAACTTACTCATCATAGAAACACTTTGCTTATTCGGTACCTAATACCTGAATCCTAGGGTGAGCATTGCCCGAATACCCCACTTTTACTGATTGAGATTCTCCTTCCATTTTACCCTTGCATATTCATCTCCGGTATTCATCTCTTCGCACATTAGATCACCACACTATCCCATTATCATTAGGCTAGATAGCAGAGAAGAAGTTAGTACTAGTAGCCCTGTTCCCTGTGGATTCGACTACCCGACTCACCGGGTATTTATTACTTTGACACCCGTGCACTTGCGGTACACACACGCATATTCGGACATGTCAAGAAGCGACGTGATCTACGGTATAGACATGTGCCTGTTTATGTTGCCTCGATGAAAAGTGTGGATTATGGAGTATTTTGGCATAGTACTGCAGCACGTACTTTAGCAAATCACTGTAGTAATTTACTGTAGCAATTAATGTTCATAGTCCGCAAAAAAATCAGATTTCCATAATTCCACATGGGCGTTTGGAAATTCCACATGCCCGTACGGATACGATACCCCACTCACCTAGGATTTATTACTATGACAAACCCGTGCACTTGCAGGTCACACGCAAGGGGTGTTTTAGACCCCTCGTCACAATTAATTCCCATATACTAAGGATTACTTCAATGGTTCACTTTGTTGCTTGCGCAACAAAGCCCCTGCGGAGTTCGTCTCTTAGCACTTCACTCTATTATTACCGCAAAGAACTCTTGGAATGTAGAAGTATGGATAAATCACACCGGAGGGGAAAGGGGACGTTCCGCTACCTCTCGACTTACCCTCTCGACCCTCTCTAATCTTGCTTTGTCTAACCCTCATGGTGTATCAATCACTCACATGGATTACCAATGTAGACTCTTGACACGTCTGAATATGCGTGTAAACCACAAGTGCATGGGTGTCAAAGTAATAAAATACCCGGTGAGTCGGGTAGTCGAATCCATAGGGAACAGGGCTACTAGTACTAACTTCTTCTCTGCTTTCTAGCCTAATGATAAATGGAAAGGTGTGGTAATCTAATGTGTGAAGAAATGAATACCGGAGACGAATATGCAAGGATGAAATGGATGGAGATCTCAATCAGTAAAAGTGGGGTATTCGGGCAATGCTCCCCCTAGAATTCAGGTATTAGGTACTGGATAAGCAAAGTATTTCTATGAAGATTAAGTTAAGTCATGAAAATCCAAATATAATCCGCTCCGGCCTCCCGATCTCCGATACTAGCCTCCTACGAGGTCCCGGTGGAGAAATCGCTCAATCTCAACACCTCACACCACATATGACCGCAAAGCACTCTAGGGATTCCAAGAGGTGTATCCGATTGCTAAAGATTGATCCAACCCTAATTCCCGGCGAAGGCTCCTAACCTCCTACAACGTCCCGGTGAAGAAACCTCTCAATCTCATGTCTCACACCAAATATGGTTGCACAGAGCTTAGGGAACGGAGATAGAATACACCAATAAGAGGGGAAAGGGGATGCTCACTATCTCATGACTCACCCTCTCAACC
Organism: Dioscorea cayenensis subsp. rotundata; assembly: GCF_009730915.1. Classification (NCBI taxonomy): domain Eukaryota; kingdom Viridiplantae; phylum Streptophyta; class Magnoliopsida; order Dioscoreales; family Dioscoreaceae; genus Dioscorea; species Dioscorea cayenensis. The sequence continues at coordinate 23,502,494 of NC_052490.1, read as the reverse complement.
CTCTTCAATCTTGAGATTCTAACCCTAATGGAGACCTCTCTCACCAAGGTAACAAATCATACAAACCAAATAACCAAAAGATCAATAAGGCAAGCAAGCATTAGACAATCAAGATTAAAACTTAATCAAACTCGGATTAAATAGAAACACTAAGCAAATCCACAAAAGATGAGAATCCTAGGGTTCACGAGCCCAAATACCCTCTAGGGTTTTAGCTCTCCATGGGGCAACATAGAAAACACACCATCAATGAATGAATGTACATTAAAACCATAGAAATAAACCCCCTTATATATTAACTGATGGCCTTGATGGAGAGCTCCGACATCCTGAAGGACCCACTCCAAAGCTAGGTTCACCGGTGGCTTCCTTGATGCTATGACGGAGGAGGAATCGATCAAAGTTGGTGACGAAGCACCTCCAAAGCCGCAAAGACCTCCTCTCCAAACCCTAGCCGTCTCACCCCTCAAGAGCCGCACAAAAGATGAGAAAGAATAGGGCAAAATGCCTATTTATAGGCCTTAGACAGTGTCTGTCACATGCCCCCATGCGCCCATGTGGATTTTCCACGCGCCCGTGTGGGCTGCAGGAATTTCCATGCTGGCACGTGAACAGTACTTTGCTACAGTATTTTTCACAAAACGCGGTCCAAACACTTTTCTCTTGAGGCCACATGTCCGGGCAGACGTTCATGTGGTAGGCTTTAAAACATCTCTTCATCGACGTATCTTTGAGAGGTCTTGCAATATTCAAAAAGAGAAGGAACATGAAGATGTGGCTGTGTTTGTGCCCTTCCAACTAGTGAATTGACTTGAATCTTCTTGGAAGTTAGCACACATCTCCACGTTTATGAACTCCTTTCGTGTCTTGGTCCTTAAATTGAACAAGACCTCCCAACATTGTGTCTTTATAGCCTATCTTTGCTTCCTTTTTACTCTTCAAGGCATTCACAGCCTATATGTATAAAAGACCACCAAATACACAATATGAGACATAAACCATGGTAAAAATGATGCTGAATGCACGTAAAACATATATAAAAATATGTCTACTCAAGCACTTATCAACTCTCAACCCTAGTGTCACTCTAAGGGAAAATCCATTTAATAAGCATTCAAGATTGGAACTCAATTTAAGATATCAATTAAAGAAAAATATAATAGAAAGCTCAAATAAACAATATCATCCTAGGCTTTACAAGTCCAATTACCCACTAGGGTTTAGCTCTTGATAGCGTAAAATACTATCAATAATGAAATCGAAAGTAAAAACATGCAATCCATAAGTAAACCCCCTTGGTATTTATGTCGATGGTCTTATGGAGTAGCCGCGTCTTCTCCAAAGCTGTCCTCGTCAAGTTTACGGCACACCTCACCGAATCGATGTTGACAAAAGCTCCCCCAATAACTATCTTTTAAAGGAAAGCGATGTTGAAGGCCATAGAACTACTCCAAAACTCTTGCCAAAGCCTTTCCAAACCCTAGCCGTGAGCACCTCCAAAGATGTGGAAAGGTGGGCCTAAGGATGGAAAGAAGATCCCACCAAACTGCTGAAATCGTGACTTAAATAGTGTTGGAATCGAGCATCCACAGTATTTTTACTACTATAAACTGCTACAGTGCTTCACTGGAATGCTCCAGAATCCACACTTTTCATCCAGGCGACATGAATGGGCACACCTTCATTCAGTAGATCACTTCGCGTCTTCCATAAAAGTCACATTAATGAAGATTTTGCTAGCATTGCACAAGTCAGAAACACACGAATGTGACTGCTTTTGTGTCCCTCTAAACCATATATTTGCTTGAACACCATGGAGGTTGGCAGACAATCACATGTATTTGGCCATAACTTGTGTCTTCATGTTTGTTCACTCCAGAAATTCATCAACAATGTGCATCCATGATCTATTTTGGTTTCTTTATTCCATATTTGTATCCACAACCCTACATGCACAAAAGTAACACAAAAACACAAGTAAGAGTGAAAGAATCTTACAAAAGTAATGCTCATCATTAGAAAAGGATAATTTGCATTACTATTATACAAGCTCTTATTAGCGACCTGTGTAGCGTGAATCTCAGTTAAATCTAACTATAGCACTCCCACCGCACACTCGAGGCTCTCAAAATGATCATTGGCTCGAGAAGGAGAAAAGATACACACTAGAGGTGGCTCCTGTTCTGTAAGGGATGCTCCTATCTCCGTAGGCTCTAGCTGTAGCTCGGGAGCGGGCTAAGACCCCTCTTCTGCGTTACCCTCGTCCTCTGCTGCCTTTGATGGGGCCATGATCATAAAATATACTCCATCGTTGTATCTGACACGTCCGAATATGCGTGTAAACCGCAAGTGCACGGGTGTCGAAGTAATAATTACCCCGGTGAGTGGGTAGTCGAATCCACAGGGAACAGGGCTACTAGTACTAACTTCTTCTCTGCTTTCTAACCTAATGATAAATGGAAAGGTGTGGTGATCTAATGTGCGAAGAAATGAATACCGGAGACAAATATGCAAGGGTAAAATGGATGGAGATCTCAATCAGTAAAAGTGGGGTATTTGGGCAATGCTCCCCCTAGGATTCAGGTATTAGATACCGAATAAGCAAAGTGTTTCTATGATGAGTAAGTTAAGTCGTGGAAATCCAAATATAATCGGATCCAGCCTCCCGATCACCGATACTAGTCCCCTACGAGGTCCCAGTGGAGAAATCACTCAATCTCAACACCTCACACCACATATGACTGCAAAGCACTCTAGGGATTCCAAGAGTTGTATCCGATTCCTAAATATTGATCCAACCCTAATTCCCGGCGAAGGATCCTAACCCCACTACAAGGTCCCGGCGGAGAAATCTCTCAATCTCACGCCTCACACCAAATATAGTTGCATAGAGCTTAAGGAACATAGATAGAATACACTCAATCGGAAGGGAGAGGGGACACTCCACTATCTCATGACTCATCCTCTCAACCCTCTTTAACCTTGAAGTTCTAACTCTAATGGAGACCTCTCTCACATCAAAGTAACAAATCATGCAAATCCAATCAACCACAAGGATTAATTAAACAAGCAAGCAATGAGAATACAAGATTAAAACTTAATCAAACTCGGATTAAATAGAAACACTAAGCAAATCCACAAAAGATGAGAATCCTAGGGTTCACGAGCCCAAATACCCTCTAGGGTTTTAGCTCTCCATGGGGCAACATAGAAAACACACCATCAATGAATGAATGTACATTAAAACCATAGAAATAAACCCCCTTATATATTAACTGATGGCCTTGATGGAGAGCTCCGACATCCTGAAGGACCCACTCCAAAGCTAGGTTCACCGGTGGCTTCCTTGATGCTATGACGGAGGAGGAATCGATCAAAGTTGGTGACGAAGCACCTCCAAAGCCGCAAAGACCTCCTCTCCAAACCCTAGCCGTCTCACCCCTCAAGAGCCGCACAAAAGATGAGAAAGAATAGGGCAAAATGCCTATTTATAGGCCTTAGACAGTGTCTGTCACATGCCCCCATGCGCCCATGTGGATTTTCCACGCGCCCGTGTGGGCTGCAGGAATTTCCATGCTGGCACGTGAACAGTACTTTGCTACAGTATTTTTCACAAAACGCGGTCCAAACACTTTTCTCTTGACGCCACATGTCCGGGCAGACGTTCATGTGGTAGGCTTTAAAACTTCTCTTCATCGACGTATCTTTGAGAGGTCTTGCAATATTCAAAAAGAGAAGGAACATGAAGATGTGGCTGTGTTTGTGCCCTTCCAACTAGTGAATTGACTTGAATCTTCTTGGAAGTTAGCACACATCTCCACGTTTATGAACTCCTTTCGTGTCTTGGTCCTTAAATTGAACAAGACCTCCCAACATTGTGTCTTTATAGCCTATCTTTGCTTCCTTTTTACTCTTCAAGGCATTCACAGCCTATATGTATAAAAGACCACCAAATACACAATATGAGACATAAACCATGGTAAAAATGATGCTGAATGCACGTAAAACATATATAAAAATATGTCTACTCAAGCACTTATCAACTCTCAACCCTAGTGTCACTCTAAGGGAAAATCCATTTAATAAGCATTCAAGATTGGAACTCAATTTAAGATATCAATTAAAGAAAAATATAATAGAAAGCTCAAATAAACAATATCATCCTAGGCTTTACAAGTCCAATTACCCACTAGGGTTTAGCTCTTGATAGCGTAAAATACTATCAATAATGAAATCGAAAGTAAACATGCAATCCATAAGTAAACCCCCTTGGTATTTATGTCGATGGTCTTATGGAGTAGCCGCGTCTTCTCCAAAGCTGTCCTCGTCAAGTTTACGGCACACCTCACCGAATCGATGTTGACAAAAGCTCCCCCAATAACTATCTTTTAAAGGAAAGCGATGTTGAAGGCCATAGAACTACTCCAAAACTCTTGCCAAAGCCTTTCCAAACCCTAGCCGTGAGCACCTCCAAAGATGTGGAAAGGTGGGCCTAAGGATGGAAAGAAGATCCCACCAAACTGCTGAAATCGTGACTTAAATAGTGTTGGAATCGAGCATCCACAGTATTTTTACTACTATAAACTGCTACAGTGCTTCACTGGAATGCTCCAGAATCCACACTTTTCATCCAGGCGACATGAATGGGCACACCTTCATTCAGTAGATCACTTCGCGTCTTCCATAAAAGTCACATTAATGAAGATTTTGCTAGCATTGCACAAGTCAGAAACACACGAATGTGACTGCTTTTGTGTCCCTCTAAACCATATATTTGCTTGAACACCATGGAGGTTGGCAGACAATCACATGTACTTGGCCATAACTTGTGTCTTCATGTTTGTTCACTCCAGAAATTCATCAACAATGTGCATCCATGATCTATTTTGGTTTCTTTATTCCATATTTGTATCCACAACCCTACATGCACAAAAGTAACACAAAAACACAAGTAAGAGTGAAAGAATCTTACAAAAGTAATGCTCATCATTAGAAAAGGATAATTTGCATTACTATTATACAAGCTCTTATTAGCGACCTGTGTAGCGTGAATCTCAGTTAAATCTAACTATAGCACTCCCACCGCACACTCGAGGCTCTCAAAATGATCATTGGCTCGAGAAGGAGAAAAGATACACACTAGAGGTGGCTCCTGTTCTGTAAGGGATGCTCCTATCTCCGTAGGCTCTAGCTGTAGCTCGGGAGCGGGCTAAGACCCCTCTTCTGCGTTACCCTCGTCCTCTGCTGCCTTTGATGGGGCCATGATCATAAAATATACTCCATCGTTGTATCTGACACGTCCGAATATGCGTGTAAACCGCAAGTGCACGGGTGTCGAAGTAATAATTACCCCGGTGAGTGGGTAGTCGAATCCACAGGGAACAGGGCTACTAGTACTAACTTCTTCTCTGCTTTCTAACCTAATGATAAATGGAAAGGTGTGGTGATCTAATGTGCGAAGAAATGAATACCGGAGACAAATATGCAAGGGTAAAATGGATGGAGATCTCAATCAGTAAAAGTGGGGTATTTGGGCAATGCTCCCCCTAGGATTCAGGTATTAGATACCGAATAAGCAAAGTGTTTCTATGATGAGTAAGTTAAGTCGTGGAAATCCAAATATAATCGGATCCAGCCTCCCGATCACCGATACTAGTCCCCTACGAGGTCCCAGTGGAGAAATCACTCAATCTCAACACCTCACACCACATATGACTGCAAAGCACTCTAGGGATTCCAAGAGTTGTATCCGATTCCTAAATATTGATCCAACCCTAATTCCCGGCGAAGGATCCTAACCCCACTACAAGGTCCCGGCAGAGAAATCTCTCAATCTCACGCCTCACACCAAATATAGTTGCATAGAGCTTAAGGAACATAGATAGAATACACTCAATCGGAAGGGAGAGGGGACACTCCACTATCTCATGACTCATCCTCTCAACCCTCTTTAACCTTGAAGTTCTAACTCTAATGGAGACCTCTCTCACATCAAAGTAACAAATCATGCAAATCCAATCAACCACAAGGATTAATTAAACAAGCAAGCAATGAGAATACAAGATTAAAACTTAATCAAACTCGGATTAAATAGAAACACTAAGCAAATCCACAAAAGATGAGAATCCTAGGGTTCACGAGCCCAAATACCCTCTAGGGTTTTAGCTCTCCATGGGGCAACATAGAAAACACACCATCAATGAATGAATGTACATTAAAACCATAGAAATAAACCCCCTTATATATTAACTGATGGCCTTGATGGAGAGCTCCGACATCCTGAAGGACCCACTCCAAAGCTAGGTTCACCGGTGGCTTCCTTGATGCTATGACGGAGGAGGAATCGATCAAAGTTGGTGACGAAGCACCTCCAAAGCCGCAAAGACCTCCTCTCCAAACCCTAGCCGTCTCACCCCTCAAGAGCCGCACAAAAGATGAGAAAGAATAGGGCAAAATGCCTATTTATAGGCCTTAGACAGTGTCTGTCACGTGCCCCCATGCGCCCATGTGGATTTTCCACGCGCCCGTGTGGGCTGCAGGAATTTCCATGCTGGCACGTGAACAGTACTTTGCTACAGTATTTTTCACAAAACGCGGTCCAAACACTTTTCTCTTGACGCCACATGTCCGGGCAGACGTTCATGTGGTAGGCTTTAAAACTTCTCTTCATCGACGTATCTTTGAGAGGTCTTGCAATATTCAAAAAGAGAAGGAACATGAAGATGTGGCTGTGTTTGTGCCCTTCCAACTAGTGAATTGACTTGAATCTTCTTGGAAGTTAGCACACATCTCCACGTTTATGAACTCCTTTCGTGTCTTGGTCCTTAAATTGAACAAGACCTCCCAACATTGTGTCTTTATAGCCTATCTTTGCTTCCTTTTTACTCTTCGAGGCATTCACAGCCTATATGTATAAAAGACCACCAAATACACAATATGAGACATAAACCATGGTAAAAATGATGCTGAATGCACGTAAAACATATATAAAAATATGTCTACTCAAGCACTTATCAACTCTCAACCCTAGTGTCACTCTAAGGGAAAATCCATTTAATAAGCATTCAAGATTGGAACTCAATTTAAGATATCAATTAAAGAAAAATATAATAGAAAGCTCAAATAAACAATATCATCCTAGGCTTTACAAGTCCAATTACCCACTAGGGTTTAGCTCTTGATAGCGTAAAATACTATCAATAATGAAATCGAAAGTAAAAACATGCAATCCATAAGTAAACCCCCTTGGTATTTATGTCGATGGTCTTATGGAGTAGCCGCGTCTTCTCCAAAGCTGTCCTCGTCAAGTTTACGGCACACCTCACCGAATCGATGTTGACAAAAGCTCCCCCAATAACTATCTTTTAAAGGAAAGCGATGTTGAAGGCCATAGAACTACTCCAAAACTCTTGCCAAAGCCTTTCCAAACCCTAGCCGTGAGCACCTCCAAAGATGTGGAAAGGTGGGCCTAAGGATGGAAAGAAGATCCCACCAAACTGCTGAAATCGTGACTTAAATAGTGTTGGAATCGAGCATCCACAGTATTTTTACTACTATAAACTGCTACAGTGCTTCACTGGAATGCTCCAGAATCCACACTTTTCATCCAGGCGACATGAATGGGCACACCTTCATTCAGTAGATCACTTCGCGTCTTCCATAAAAGTCACATTAATGAAGATTTTGCTAGCATTGCACAAGTCAGAAACACACGAATGTGACTGCTTTTGTGTCCCTCTAAACCATATATTTGCTTGAACACCATGGAGGTTGGCAGACAATCACATGTACTTGGCCATAACTTGTGTCTTCATGTTTGTTCACTCCAGAAATTCATCAACAATGTGCATCCATGATCTATTTTGGTTTCTTTATTCCATATTTGTATCCACAACCCTACATGCACAAAAGTAACACAAAAACACAAGTAAGAGTGAAAGAATCTTACAAAAGTAATGCTCATCATTAGAAAAGGATAATTTGCATTACTATTATACAAGCTCTTATTAGCGACCTATGTAGCGTGAATCTCGAGTTAAATCTAACTATAGCACTCCCACCGCACACTCGAGGCTCTCAAAATGATCATTGGCTCGAGAAGGAGAAAAAGATACACACTAGAGGTGGCTCACTGTTCGTAAGGGATGCTCCTATCTCCGTGAGGCTCTAGTCTGTAGCTCGGGAGGCGGGCTAAGACCCCTCTTCGCGTTACCCTCGTCCTCTGCTGCCTTTGATGGGGCCATGATCATAAAAATATACTCCATCGTTGTATCTGACACGTCCGAATATGCGTGTAAACCGCAAGTGCACGGGTGTCGAGTAATAATTACCCCGGTGAGTGGGTAGTCGAATCCACGAGGAACAGGGCTACTAGTACTAACTTCTTCTCTGCTTTCTAACCTAATGATAAATGGAAAGGTGTGGTGATCTAATGTGCGAAGAAATGAATACCGGAGACAAATATGCAAGGGTAAAATGGATGGAGATCTCAATCAGTAAAAGTGGGGTATTTGGGCAATGCTCCCCCTAGGATTCAGGTATTAGATACCGAATAAGCAAAGTGTTTCTATGATGAGTAAGTTAAGTCGTGGAAATCCAAATATAATCGGATCCAGCCTCCCGATCACCGATACTAGTCCCCTACGAGGTCCCAGTGGAGAAATCACTCAATCTCAACACCTCACACCACATATGACTGCAAAGCACTCTAGGGATTCCAAGAGTTGTATCCGATTCCTAAATATTGATCCAACCCTAATTCCCGGCGAAGGATCCTAACCCCACTACAAGGTCCCGTCGGAGAAATCTCTCAATCTCACGCCTCACACCAAATATAGTTGCATAGAGCTTAAGGAACATAGATAGAATACACTCAATCGGAAGGGAGAGGGGACACTCCACTATCTCATGACTCATCCTCTCAACCCTCTTTAACCTTGAAGTTCTAACTCTAATGGAGACCTCTCTCACATCAAAGTAACAAATCATGCAAATCCAATCAACCACAAGGATTAATTAAACAAGCAAGCAATGAGAATACAAGATTAAAACTTAATCAAACTCGGATTAAATAGAAACACTAAGCAAATCCACAAAAGATGAGAATCCTAGGGTTCACAAGCCCAAATACCCTCTAGAGTTTTAGCTCTCCATGAAGCAACATACAAAACACACCATCAATGAATGAAAGTACATTCAAACCATAGAAATAAACCCCCTTATATATGAACTGATGGCCTTGATGGAGAGCTTCGGCGTCTTGAAAGACCCACTTCGAAGCTACGTTCACCGGTGGCTTCCTTGATGCTATGACGGAGGAGGAATCGATCAAAGTTGGTGACGAAGCGCCTCCAAAGCCGCAAAGACCTCCTCTCCAAACCCTAGCCGTCTCACCCCTCAAGAGCCGCACAAAAGATGAGAAAGAATAGGGCAAAATGGCTATTTATAGGCCTTAGATCGCGCCTGTCACGTGCCCTTACGCGCCTGTGTGGATTTTCCACGCGGCCGCGTGGGCTGCAGAAATTTTCACACGGGCGCGTGGAATTTCCCCGCGGGGCATGAACAGTAATTTTGATACAGTACTGCTACAATATTTTTCTACAGTACTTTCACAAAACGCGGTCCAATCACTCTTCTCTTGAGGCCACATGTCCGGGCACACGTCCATGTGGTAGGCTATAAAACTTTTCTTCATCGATGTATCTTTGAGAGGTCTTGCAATCTTCACAAAGAGAAGAAACATGAAGATGTGGCTGCCTTTGTGCCCTTCCAACTAGTGAATTGACTTGAATCTTCTTGGAAGTTGGCACACATCTCCACGTTTATAAACTCCTCTCGTGTCTTGGTCCTTGAATTGAACAAGAACTCCCAACATTATGTCTTTATAGCCCATCTTTGCTTCCTTTTTACTCTTCAAGGCATTCACAACCTATATTCATAAAAGAACACCAAATACACAATATGAGACATAAACCATAGTAAAAATGATGCTCAATGCATGTAAAACATATATAAAAATATGTCTACTCAAGCATTTATCAAACTCCCCCACACATAAGTCTTTGCTTGTCCTCAAGCAAAATTAAACATTAAACTAATGGAAAGAAATAAGAAGTGCTTGGCCTTAGGTTCACCAAAAGAGTACAAGAATAAATTTCTACAGTCATGGAAAGAATCAAACACTAGACAAAACAATCAATGCTCTAGCAAACAATCCAATAAAAAATGAATGTGATAAAATCCGAATGCGTGTGTGTGTGTGAAAAACTCAACTCATGTCAACACTATGTCCACTACCAAGTTCTTATTAATATGGGACTTATTTATAAACAGAAAGAATAGGTAGTAGTTTCACACAACCTCTAAGGTAGCCCTTTCCCAAGATGCCTCCCGAGTGGCTTTCACACTTTCGAGGTGGTAGCTCTTTCTACCGAGAATGGTAGCTTTCACACATCCCATGAGATAGCTCTTTCTCTCATTAGGGCATAACAAGTATCCGACTTATGAGAGTAGCTACATACATCATGGGTGGTAGCTCTTTCCACACCCTATGTACAAACAACAAACAATTTCCATTTCTTTTCAAATTTTTTTTCTGATTTTTTTCTGATTTTCCTCTGATGATTTTTTTTTCTTTTTTCAAATAAAAACTAGCACACTAAAGTCCCAAACATAATGAACTAGAGTCTTCATAGGTCTAATGAGCGAGAAAAAGTGCGAGAAAAGAGCAATCGGACAAAAAAATATTCAATAAAAATTGGATGAAAAACTAGAGCATGATAAAAATCCATGTTTATAACCTACAAAAAAACTAAGAATTAAACTCTTAACCCTAAGGTGAACCTTCATTGGCAACAAGAGCATGCTCATGAAAAACACAAGTAAAAAGTCATGTATAAGGTGAACCCTCCCCCACACTTAAGATGTACATTGCCCTCAATGTACGCATGCAAGCACAATAAAAATAATAACAATGGAAGCATAATGTGTGTGGGAATGCAATTAAAACAATACTCCCCTGAACTCCTCATTAATCGTTTGGTGAAGTCTAACTCATGGGCTTGTTGTATGGGTTGTGAAGCTCACACGACCATGTCTATGACTAAAACACCATCAACATCACTCTCAAGGCCATCTGCACGTAGACAAGGGGTTCAGTGAAGCTCAACAAAATAGAAAAGATGGACGAGTTCTTATAAGTAAACACATGAAGCACAAACTCGCATAAACAAAACAAAACACAAAGTTAACTAAACTATAAAATATAAAAATAAAAAAACTAAAAAATGAAAACAAAAAGTAAAAGGAAACTAAAGAATCATGAGTGGGGACGCCTCAAGCATCAACGTCGTCTTACGGGTGTTACCGGTGTGCCAAAAAGAATGTTCCCATCCAAGGTTAATCGTATACGATCAAAACTTTTCGGTAATTGGTGGCATACCTGCAAGAAAACTGCATGGCAAGCTGCAGAAATCCACACGGGCGCGTGGAAAATCCACGCGCCCGTGTGTCCAATTTTTTGCATGAAAGCAGCCCACGCGGGCCTGTGGGGAAGCCACGCGGCCGCGTCGGCGTGTTCTGGTCATGGCCAGGGCGCCACGCGAGGGCGTGGCGCCAGCCCGCTGCGTGTCCGCCCACGCGGGCGCGTGGGCTGGCTGCCCGCCCGCGTGGGCGCTCAGACGAGCGGCTAGCCCTGCCCATGCAGGCGTGTGGGCCAGCCACGCGCCCACGTGGGCGCCTACCCCTGGCCAAGAAGCCAAGATTGGGCTCCAACGCTTCCAAAAATTTCCGATCCATACATTCTAAAGTGTTTCTACAAGATTTTCCATGAAAAACAACACTTATAAACCAATAAAACTCTATGGATTGGCAAAATAAGGGCATAGAGAAGATAGGGGAAAATGAAGTTTACCGGAGCAAATCGGTGAAGTAAACTTAATGCAAATGCTGGCAAAACACTTTTAAATCTCCAAGTAGTTGAAGAAAATTAGTTTTTGTGCTCAAAAGTTCAGATTCTTGAAGATGGAGAAGTGGGAGAAGATGGGTGTAAGTGGTGAAGATAATGAAAAGTGACCCCTCATAATCTTATAAGCCACATTGGGGTGTGGAAATTCCACACCCCGCGTGGGTACTGTACACGGCCGTGTGGAAATTCCACACGACCGCGTGAGCTGCAAAATTTCTGCAGACAGTCCACGCAAGGCTCCAAACTTCAAATTAACACTAATTCTTCAACTATAAACATGAATTACACCCTCAACCATGCCACATACACGAAAATCAATTTAAATCACCAAAATTTTCCATGAAAACTTTAACACCAACAAAAATTCATCAAAGCACGCACTCATGAATTTATTACTGCAGAAATGAAAATCTAAACTAGAAAACAATTAAAAACTTGGGTTGCCTCCCAAGTAGCGCTTGTTTTACGTCACTAAGCTTGACGTACCTCTTGCTTACATTATGGAGGCTTGAAAAGAGTGTGTTCCTCCCGACTAGACATTGCATAGCTACTTCCTTTAAACCAAAAATCAGCTTATCGGGAAGAAGTATTTGTTGGAGAGTCCAACCATCTTACTTTTGGTCTCCAATGAAACAATTTGGGTTGGGAATTGTCCAAGCTTAGCATAGGTGGGTCATTGGATGGCTTCAATCTCCTACCCACATCTTCTTCCCTTCCCAAAACCTCTCTCTTGCATTGTAAGAGTTGATCAATCACAAAGAAAGATGCTTGTTCCATAACCTTAGGGTTTGCTTCTTCTAATGTATTTTCAACTTGAGAGGAGCATGCCACTAGCAAATCCCCTTGAAAATTTTCTCGCTCACAAGCACAATCTTCAGTCACACAATCCAAAATCTCAAAATGATATTCAATTTCTTCTTTTTCCTTTTCTGCCCCAATGTACTCAATTTGCCCAATTTCTTCCATGTTGTTCATGGCCTCATCATGTCCCGGAGATACTTGCCTTGCTTGTTCAAATTCTTCTTTTTCCTTACAAAGCATGTCCAAGATCTCTCCTAATTGATGCTCAATGTTTTTAATTGAGACCTCGTGACAACTTAATGTGGCCTCAATATTTTGGAAACGGGCATCGGTTGCTTCAATAAATCTCGGTGGCACTCTTTCCAACCGAAGTACATCTTCTTCAACCTTCTCATCCCATTGAAGTTCTTGTTGAGGTGCTTCCCATTGTTGTCTATCAATATCCCACAACAGGTTTGGGTAGCTCCTTTGATTTGAATGATAGTTGATGCGATATGGATTGTGTTGTTGATGAACATTGACAAATTGATCAATTTTTCTAGTGAGAGCATCAACCTGAAAATATAAATCTACAACTGGATTAATCATCATTCAAGTTCCATGCAAGAAAAAGTAAATAAGACAAAATAAAACAAAATAGAACAGTGGAAGAAGATAAAGTGAAAATGATGAAAACAAAATAAAAACCGATGAGAATGATGGAAGAAAAAGAAAGTGTGGAATAGATAAAATAAAGAAAAAGATAAGTGGCTAGAGCACCAAAGTCCTAGCGTTCCTAGTATCCTGGTCCCCGGCAACGGCGCCAAAACCTTGACACGTCCGAATATGCGTGTAAACCGCAAGTGCACGGGTGTCAAAGTAATAATTACCCCGGTGAGTGGGTAGTCGAATCCACAGGGAACAGGGCTACTAGTACTAACTTAATCTCTGCTTTCTAACCTAATGATAAATGGAAAGGTGTGGTGATCTAATGTGCGAAGAAATGAATACCGGAGACAAATATGCAAGGATAAAATGGATGGAGATCTCAATCAGTAAAAGTGGGGTATTCGGGCAATGCTCCCCCTAGGATTCAGGTATTAGGTACCGAATAAGCAAAGTGTTTCTATGATGAGTAAGTTAAGTCGTGGAAATCCAAATATAATCAGATCCGGCCTCCCGATCACCGATACTAGTCCCCTACGAGGTCCCGGTGGAGAAATCGCTCAATCTCAACACCTCACACCATATATGACTGCAAAGCACTCTAGGGATTCCAAGAGTTGTATCCGATTCCTAAATATTGATCCAACCCTAATTCCCGGCGAAGGATCCTAACCCCCTACAAGGTCCCGGTGGAGAAATCTCTCAATCTCATGCCTCACACCAAATATGGTTACATAGAGCTTAAGGAACTTAGATAGAATACACTCAATCGGAAGGGAGAGGGGACACTCCACTATCTCCTGACTCACCCTCTCAACCCTCTTTAACCTTGAAGTTCTAACTCTAATGGACACCTCTCTCACATCAAAGTAACAAATCATGCAAATCCAATCAACCACAAGGATTAATAAAATAAGCAAGCAATGAGAATACAAGATTAAAACTTAATCAAACTCGGATTAAATAGAAACACTAAGCAAATCCACAAAATATGAGAATCCTAGGGTTCACAAGCCCAAATACCATCTAGAGTTTTAGCTCTCCATGAAGCAACATACAAAACACACCATCAATAAATGAAAGTACATTCAAACCACAGAAATAAACCCCCTTATATATGAACTAATGGCCTTGATTGAGAGCTTCGACGTCTTGAAAGACCCACTCCGAAGCTAGGTTCACCGGTGGCTTCCTTGATGCTATGACGGAGGAGGAATCGATCAAAGTTGGTGACGAAGCGCCTCCAAAGCTGCAAAGACCTTCTCTCCAAACCCTAGCCGTCTCAACCCTCAAGAGCCGCACAAAAGATGAGAAAGAATAAGGTAAAACGGCTATTAATAGGCCTTAGATCACGCCTGTCATGTGCCCTCACGCGTCCGTGTGGATTTTCCATGTGGCCGCGTGGACTGCAGAAATTTCCACGCGGGTGCGTGGAATTTCCATGCGGGCGCGTGAACAGTAATTTTGATACAATACTGCTACAGTATTTTTTCCCTACAGTGCTTTCACAAAACGTGGTCCAATCACTCTTCTCTTGAGGCCACATGTCTGGGCACACGTCCATGTGGTAGGCTATAAAACTTTTCTTCATCGATGTATCTTTGAGAGGTCTTGCAATCTTCACAAAGAGAAGAAACATGAAGATGTGGCTGCCTTTGTGCCCTTCCAACTAGTGAATTGAATTGAATCTTCTTGGAAGTTGGCACACATCTCCACGTTTATAAACTCCTCTCGTGTCTTGGTCCTTGAATTGAACAAGAACTCCCAACATTATGTCTTTATAGCCCATCTTTGCTTCTTTTTTACTCTTCAAGGCATTCACAACCTATATGCATAAAAGAACACCAAATACACAATATGCGACATAAACCATAGTAAAAATGATGCTCAATGCATGTAAAACATATATAAAAATATGTCTACTCAAGCATTTATCAGTATCTAAGGATCATCCCCATAAGTCTCATCATCTCTAGGCCGAGCGGTGATGCTACAATCATCTTCTTGGCCCATATGATCGCCTCTAACAAACCCATCCTGATAATGAGCCGAGTGATTTATGGGCCCAAGAAGAGCACCTTAACCCTGGCATACTGACTCTAATTTCTCAGGTACTCTGCCACGATGTGCCTCGGGTGAAGTGGCTCACTCTATAACATTGACTA
This sequence comes from Dioscorea cayenensis subsp. rotundata, assembly GCF_009730915.1. Taxonomy (NCBI): domain Eukaryota; kingdom Viridiplantae; phylum Streptophyta; class Magnoliopsida; order Dioscoreales; family Dioscoreaceae; genus Dioscorea; species Dioscorea cayenensis. Next base: position 23,486,918 of record NC_052490.1, on the reverse strand, counting down.
AAGATACAGCAACTCCTAGTGACTCAACACCCCTATACTGTCACCAAGGTAGTTTACTGATCGGCTAAAAATGGTGTAGATGTAGAAGAGGCATGTGGCCTTGGACATCCCCGGCTCATACTGACACTTAATGAGTCATGGAAATCCTAAAATACATGTTCCCAAAGGTTCCCTTATCAAGCCTAGGGCACACCTCGCCGAATCGGTTCAGACGAAAGCCCCCCCCACCCCCCAATAACTCTTTTCCAAAGGAATGAGGTGTCGATGACCGTAGAACTAGTCCAAAAGGCTTGCCAAAGCCCCTCTAAACCCTTGCCACAGGCCTCTCCAAAGTTGGGGAAAAGATAGAGAAAAGATGGAAAGAAGGATTCCCAAATCGGTACAAGTCGCGGCTTTATAAAGGGCGGCAATCGGGAATTCACACAGGCGTGTGGAATTTCCACACGCCCATGTGAATCTACAGAACTTGGTTTTTTAGCAGCCTATGAACAATAACTACTACAGTAAATTGCTACAATAATTTACTACAGTGCCTGCTACAGTACTCCATAAAAAAACCACTCCCAAATCCACACTTTTCATTAAGGCAACATAAACGGGCACACATCTATGCCTTAGATAGCGTCGCTTCTTCAATAAGGGATAACATTGATGAAGATCTTGATATCATTTTACAAGTCAGAATAGGCAAATGTGACTGACTTTGTACCCCTCCAAACCATGTAATTGCTTGAATGCATGAAGATTGGCACACATTCATGTATCTTCGAGCACAACTTGTGTTTTCACGTTTGTTCACTCCAAGATTCCATCAACTAAGAGCAAATCACAATCTACTTTGGCTTCCTTCCTCTATATTTGGCTTCACAACCCTACGTGCACACAAGTAATACAAATACACATATATTAGAGCTAAAATCTAATCAAAGTAATGCTCATCATAAGAAAAGAATACATTTTTATTACTAATACACAAGCACTTATCAAATCTTCCCACACTTAAGCTTTTGCTTGTACTCAAGGAAAAATAAAACAATGAAGCATAGAACAAGGAAATATTGAAATATTGAAAGTTCTTGGCCTTAGGTTCACCAAAGCTTGCAAGGAGAGCATTCTATAAGTAAGGGAACATTCAACACTAAATATGAAAAATCAATGCTCTAGATAAAAACTCGAATAAAAAAGGACAACAAACCTGAAATCGTGTAAGTGTGTGTAACCTTACTCAAGTCAGCCTAACATATACTCCTCAAAGTTCAAAGTATAACGGGCTTATTTATCTACAAAGCAACACAAAACAATGATATGGTAGTAGCTTCACACATACTCTAAGGCAACCCTTTCCAAAGTGGCCGCTAAGGTGGTTTTCACACTTTCGAGGTGGTAGCTCTTTCTACCGGGTTGGTAGCTTTCACTCATCGTATGAGATAGCTCCATCTTTCATTAGGGCATAACTAGTATCCGAGTTATGAGAGTCGCTGCATACTTCATCGTTGATAGCTCTTTCCATCCCAAATGCACAACTTAAACAAATAATTTTCTCTTTTTTCTTTATCAAAATTAACACAAGAAGAAAAAACTAACTAGTCCCTTAAATATCAAACTTGAGTTCCCAAAAGTGTTTAATGAGTGAGTAGTGCAACAATTGTCAATCGAGCAAAAATTCCTAGAAATTCAAGTAAAAACTAGAGCATGAGAACATTAAATGTTAAAAATTCCCCTAAACTTAAAAATACAATCATTACAACTAAGGTGAACTACCATTTGCTATGTGCACATGTATTTTAATCAAAACTTGTGTAATGAACATATGTAATGTGAACTCCGCCGCTACACTTAAGATGTACATTGCCCTCAATGTACGCAAGCAAGCACAATAGGATAAAAATCAATCAAAGGCATATGTGGAAGTGGGCAATTGAAACAATAATCCCCTAAACTCGGAATGGTACATTTGATGGAGCTATATTCATTAGGAGTTCGGTCCCAATGGGATTGTAGAGCACACACGACCATAAGATCGTGTCCATGACTAGTTCTCAAATTCCATACTCGCAAGACCATCTGCACATATACACAAGGGGATTGAATGAAACTCAACAAAAACAAAAAAAAAACTCGAGTATATAAAGATAAAGCAATGAAATACTTTTCAGAACAAAAATAAATGATAAACTCAGAGGTAAAGTCGTTTTTGAGTATTGCAAATCTAACAATAATCAAAAATAAAGTACGGAAACAATAAGGAATAAAGTAAAGACACATCAAGAGTTGGTGTCATGCTCGTTCATCTCTGATGGTACTACTGATGGTGACGATGCTAGAACTGGTGGGTTGACTGGTGCTGGTGAAGCCTGAGGTCTACGGGGTCTCATAATAAATGGTGATGCTCCATCTCGCTCGAGTAACTGCTGTAACATATCGAGACACGCCATCAAGCGAACCTTAGTAATCTCAGTCAGTAGCAACCCTACAGCACTCTCGAGTCTCTTAAGCGATCATAGGCTCGAGATGGAGAAAACATGCGCACCGGGGGCAGCTCCTGTGCTGCAGGTTGTGCAGCGATCTCCATCTGCTCAGGAACCAGCTAGGACCGCGTAGCTGTGTCACCCTCTGCCTCAGCTATCTCTGGTGCGCGTGTAATCAGAACATGAACTCCTGGCTAATATTTGCGTACCATCCCCATCTGTCTCATCCTCTCTATGCACAGGGTAGTAGGTATGATTGCCATCTTGACCCTTTGAATGGCATCTAATAGACCCATCCCGATGATGAGTCTGGTGATGTATGGGCCTAAGAAAATAATTCCAATCCTTGCGTACTGCCCCTGGTGCCTAAGATACTCAGCAACAATGTGGCCTAGATGGATTGGCTGACTCTACAACATGGTGTACAGGTAAAATACCTCCTGTCTGCTCAGTACCCTTGTGCTACCACCACGGCAGTTCACGGACCTGCTCTGAACGGCATGCTAGTAGGAGTATGCAGGTCGAGAAAGGCACATGGCCTGGTGTGACAAGTAACTACTACATTGATTTGCTACAGTAGCTGCTATAGTCTCTGCCAAAGCACTCCCAGTTCCACACTTTTCATCGAGGCAATATAAACGGGCACACGTTTATGTCATAGATCACAACTCTTCTTCAATCAAAGTCCTCATTGGTGAAGATCTTGCTATTAATGTACAAGTCGGGTTACGCAAATCTGACTATCTCGTGCCCCTCCAACTTATTGTAATGCCCTGACTACATGGAGGTTGGCACACATTCACATATCTTAGAGCCCCACTTGTGTCTTCGCATTTGTTCCTTCAAAGATTCCACCAAATAGTGTGTTCACGATCTACTTTTGGCTTCTTTTCTTAATACTCAGCTTCACAACCCTAAATGCGCAAAAAAACACAAATACATATGTATTAGCGCTTAAACCTGATAAAAGTAATGCTCATCATAAGGAAAGAACACTTCTCATTCGTAACACACAAGCACTTATCAAACTTTCCCACACTTAAGCTTTGGCTCATCCTCAAGCAAAGAAATAAAACATTGAAGTACAGAAGAAAGAGATATTGAAATGCTCGGCCTTAGGTTCACCAAAGCATACAAAGAAAGCATTCTATGAGTAAAGGGAACTTTCAACACTAAATACAAAAAATCAATGCTCTAGCTAAAACTTGAATAAAAAAGGACAACGAACCCGACATCATGTAAGTGTGTGTAAACTCATTCAAATAAACCCAAAGTATACTCCTAAAAGCTCTAAGTACAAGCGAATTATTTATCTACAAGCATAACAAAACAAAAGGATAGTATTTGCTTCACACATCCTCTAAGGTAGCCATTTCCAAAGCGGCTGATAAGGTGGCTTTCACATTTTCGAGGTGGTAGCTTTTTCTACCAGGGTGGTAGCCTTCACTCATCCCATGAGATAGCTCTTTCTCTTATTAGGGCATAACTAGTATCCGACCTATGAGAGTAGCTTCATACTTTATATGTGATAGCCCTTTCCACCCTCAATGCACAACTAAACAATCTATATTTTTTAGCAAAATGGAACAAGAAACAAAACTAATTAGTCCCTTAAACATCGAACTTTAGTTTCCATAAGAGTTTCATAAGTGAGTGGTGCACAAATATTAATCGGGCTAAAATTCCTAGCAATTCAAGTGAAAACTAGAGCATGAGATCATTCAATGTTAAAATTTCTCCTAAACTTAAGAATACAAACATTGGAACTAAGGTGAAGCACAATTGCCTACGTGAACATGTATGTCAATCAAAACTTGTGTAAAAGACATGTACAAAGAGAACTCCCCCACACTTAAGATGTACATTGCCCTCAATGTACACATGCAAGCACAATAGGAAGTATAGCAATCAAGTAAATATGTGGGAGTGGGCAATTGAAACAATACTTCTCTGCCTCCTAATGTTGCGTTTGATGAAGCTAAATCCTAGGGAATAAAGTTCCAATGGGTTGTGAAGCACACATAGCCACATTGGCCATGGCCATGACTAGTTCTCAAGTCCCATACTGACAAGACCATATACACGCATACATAAAGGGGTTAAGTGAAGTTTAATAAACACAAAAATAACTCGAGTATATAAAAGATAAGGCAATGAATATAACTCGAGACAACAAAATAAAAATAACAGACATACTTAAAAGGAAAATCCTTTCAGAGTTGTGCAAGCATAACAACAATACAAAATGAAATAACAAGAGAGAAAGAAAGAAAGAAAGAAAGATGCATCAGGCATTGGTGTCGTCCAGTGTCAGCTCTACTGTTGCTGCTGGTGGTACATAATTAAATGGTGCCGTTGGATCTGGTGATTGTGAGGCTGGTGGGGCAGGAGGGGTACGAGGTGTCCTGATGAAAGACGAGGACGTGTCTCGCTCTAATAACTGTAGTATAGTGTCAAGATGCGCGATCATCCCAGCGTACTGTGCAACCTGTATAGACCGGACCTTGGCGATCTCGGTCCAAAGTACACTCACAACACTCTCGATTCTCTTAAAACGATCATGGGCTCGAGAAATAGTGAAAATGGGTATCAGACGCCATGGTATCTCTTGTGCTGTAAGGGGTACCCCAGTCTCCATCGGTGCAAACTAAGGTTTAGGAACCTGTCGTGTATCCTCCACTACATCCTCTCAGCCCTCAGCGGTCCATGGGCTAGACGTAGCCAGAAGTATGCTCCAAGCCCATATCTGCGCACTAAACCCATCATCCTAATCATATCGACTCCAAGAAGGGAGGGGACGACTGTCTTTTCGGTACCTCGGATAGCATCCAGAAGACCCATCCCCAGGATGAGTCTAGTGACATAGGGGCCATCGAATAATACTCCCATTCTCCCATGCTGACCCTAGTACCTCATGAAGTCTGCCACTACATACCCCAGGTGAATTGGTAAGTTCCGGACCAACCCTAGTACCTCATGAAGTCTGCCACTACGTACCCAGGTGAATTAGTAAGTTCCAGACCATGGAATATAGATAGAGTAACTCCTACCGGCTCAAAACACCTGTGTTGTCACCTCGGCCATTGACAAGGCTTCCCGTAAGTGCACGGAGTTATCGAGGTAATAAATCCCAGTTGAGTGGGGTATCGTATCCACAGGGAAAAGGGAATAAAAATACTTAATTTGCTTCTTAACTATATGAAAGATGAATAGTGATATGTGTGATAAGATTCAATTCTCAAAAGTAAAACAACCCGAAAGAGAGCAAAAGTAAAGTAGAAGGTAAGGCAATCTATAAAGATGGGGTACCCAGGTATTGATCCGCCTAGGAAAATTGTTTCAAGTGTAAGAACTCTCTATTATGCTTCCTAAATAATGCAATGGTGAGTCAGGGACATCATTTAAAGCATGGCCCCGAATCTAGGGTTAACCAAGCCTAATCCTCTACATGTCCTGGAGGAGAGATTGAACAACCTCTTAACCTCGCACTCGTAAGAAGGAATTCTACACATCCACACGGGCGTGCAAAAATAACCCATGCCCGTGTGTAGCTTCATGAAAGCATCCACAGGGACAGACGCACGCCCCTGTGTACTCTCGAGATAACACTCAGATACTGTGAAGACTTCCATAAGGCCATGCAGAAAATACCCACGCCCGTGCTCCGGACTTACAGGGGCAAACGCACGCCCTATGGCTTCTCTGTCCAACTGAGAAAATTCGGTAAGTGTTTCACACCCCCGTGCAGAAATTCCACACTGGCGTGGATCCTTACAGGGAAATTCATATGAACAAACGCACGCTCCTGTGTCTTCTCGGGATGGTGAAGAAATTCTCTGCACAGAATCACACGGGTGTGCGTAAATTGTCCACGCCGTGTGTTTATTGGTAGAATCATCCACTGGGGCGAGTCCATGCCCCTGTGTCTTCCCGGGAAAAATCTCCACGTCTCTACGGGAAACACACCCTCGTGCAGAAATTCCGCACCGGCGTGGACCGTCACAAGGTCATTCAGAGGGGCGAGTCCACGCCCCTATGCCATCTATGGATGACCTCTGAATGAAAATGAACACCGGTGTAGAAATTCTTCATGGGCGTGTGTTTTTTCTAGACACTTAGAAAACTTAGCAGTGTCTGCTGAAAATTCTTGAACACAAATATACACTCAGAGCCTGGCTAACAAAGCAATTTTAACATGCGAAAACATGAAAAACACGCTCAAACAACAAAGATTCTTCGCCACACACGATTAGGTACAGGATAACACCACAATGTCCACGAGAAAATCACACCAAAAGCATCTAAAAATCAAGACACGAACACTTAAAGCCTTATTTATGCAAACACTAAACTAAAAACTATGAAAAATAGTAAAAACTTGGGTTTTCCCTCCAAGAAGTGCTTGTTTGACGTCACTTAGTTTGACGTACCATGTCTTATGTTACGGGGGCTCATAGATGAAGGTTTTCCTCTTACCCCTGACTTGGAAGCATGATGAACATAGTCTTTTTAAGGTAGAGGAAGAGTTATCGAGCTTGGTACCACTTAACAATGGTTCATCAACCTTGTTCTGTTCTTGCGCATTCCCAACAACCTTAGGGCATTTCTTATGATGTCTCCTTACCCGCTTCATCTTTCGGAGCACCTTCTTCATGATCCCCAGAGTAGATGGTACTTTTTCCTCTAGACCAAGCATCATTATTTCCTCATTATCCACCTATTGGTCTAGCAACCCCTCGTACGGTCCGGATTCAACATTTACTACACATATTCATCAATTATCTCATCAGTAGTGTCAAGAAAATATAGAGTATCATCAAAGTTAGGAGAATGTCGCATGGATTCGGTGGGCAGTATGTGAGCTTATCATCTCCAACCCTCAGTGTAAACTCCCCACCATCCATGTCAATTAATGCCTTGGAAGTGCGCAATAATGGCCTCCCAAGTATCAAAGGAACATCTACATCCTCGTCGACGTCCAACACTATGAAGTCTAAAGGAAAAATTTACTTCTCCACTTATCCACGCCCATGTGGAATTTCCATAGGCCCGTGTGGGGAATCCATAGGGGCATGTGGATGCCCGATTCCACCCCTATATAATGCCAATTTCATCCCCGATTTTAGAATTCTTTCCTCAATCTTTTCCCCAACTTGAGACAGAACGGCGGCTAGGGTTTAAAGAGGTATTGGCAAGGGATTTGGAGTGGTTCTATGGCTCGACATTGCGCTCTATTTGGAAGAAGGTTAGTGGGAGAGCTTTCATCGGCATCGATCCAGTGAGGTGTATCCTAGGCCAGACAAAGGGACATTTGGAAGAGTTGAGGATTCTCCACAAGACCTTCGTCATGACTATCGAGGGGGTTTTCTATGGATTACTTGCTTTTACATTTGATTTCATTATTGATTGTAACTAATTCCATGGAGAGCTAAACCCCCAAGTTGGTACTTGGATTTGTGAACCGTAGGATATATTTCTTTCATTAAACCTTTTATTATGCTTCCATTAATTGATGCTTAATTGAGTTCCAATCTTGTATGTTTGATTGAATGAATACTCCCTTAGAGTGATACTAGGGTAGAGAGTTCTTATTGGTAACCCTTGTGAGTAAGTAACACACCACGAGAGTTAGACAAAGCTAAATTGGAGAGGGTTGAGAGGGTGAGTCGAGAGGTAGCGGAGCGTCCCCTTTCCCCTCCGGTGTGATTTATCCTACTTCTATTTCCTCGAGTTCTTTGCGGTCATTGTAGAGTGAATGGGCTAAGGGATGACCTTCCCCTGGGGCTTAGTTGTAGAGACAACGGAGTGAACCGTTGAAGTGATTTTAGCACACTGGGCTTAATTGTGACTAGGGACCTTCCACCTGGACCAAAAGATTTGATCTTCATCTAGGAGGAGGACATATCACTTGGAATCCCTAGAACTCATTGTGATTCTCATCCGGGACATGTATAGATGACACGTGTCAGAATATGCGTGTAAACCGCAAGTGCACCGGTGTCGAAGTAATAAAATACCCGGTGAGTCGGGTAGTCGAATCCACATGAAATATGGCTACTAGTACTAATTTCTTCTCTGCTTTCTAGCCTAATGATAAATGGAAAGGTGTGGTGATCTAATGTGTGAAGAAATGAATACAAGAGATGAATATGCAAGGGTGAAATGGATGGACATCTCAATCAGTAAAAGTGGGGTATTCGGGCAATGCTCCCCCTAGGATTCAGGTATTAGGTACCGGATAAGCAAAGTGTTTCTATGAAGAGTAAGTTAAGTCATGGAAATCAAAATATAAATGGCTCCAGCCTCCCAATTGCCGATACTTGTCCCCTGCGAGGTCCCGGTGGAGAAATCGCTCAATATCAACACCTCACACAACATATGACCGCAAAGAACTCTAGGAATTCCAAGAGGTGTATCCGATTCCTAAAGATTGATCCAACCCTAATTCCCGGCGAAGGATCCTAACCCCCTACAAGGTCCCGGTAGAGAAATCTCTCAATCTCATGCCTCACTCCAAATATGGTTGCATAGAGCTTAGGGAATGGAGATAGAATTGAGACTTTGTCATGGGCACTGCCAAAGTGCTTTGGCACTTGACCGTGTGAGCTTCACAACCCGTCGGAACATTACTCCCAAGGACTTAGCTCCATCAAATGCGACACTAGGATTCAGGGGAGTATTGTTTTGATTGTTTCTCCCACATATATTCTTCATTGATATACATTATGAGTGAGCTGGCATGTGTACATTGGGGATAATGTACAACTTAAGTGTAGGGGGGAGTTTCATAGTGCACATATCTTTAATATTAGTTTTGATTGTTATACATGCTCACATAGCCAATGGCGGTTCACCTTAGTTGCAATGATTGTATTCTTCAGTTTAGGATAATTTTTAACATTGAATGTTTTCATGCTCTAATTCTTGCTTTAATTTCTAGGAATTTTTACCCAATTGACATTTATTGCACTACTCACTCTTTAAACTCTTGTGGAAACTCATGTTCGATGTTAAAGGGACTAGTTATAGTTGTGTTTTGTGTAAAAAAATGAAAAAAATGAAAAAAAAATGGCAAATGAAAAGAAAGAACAAAATAGTTTTATTGTTTATTTGTGCTTGTTGGGTGGAAAGAGCTACCACCTATGTAATATGAAGCTACTCTCATAAGTCGGATACTAGTTATACCCTAATGAGAGAGAGCTATCTCATAGGATGAGTGAAAGCTACCACTCCGGTAGAAAGAGCTACCACCTCGAAAGTGTGAAAGCCACCTTAGCGGCCGCTTTGGAAAGGGCTACCTTAGAGGATGTGTGAAGTTACTACCATCTTTGATATTTTGTTACTGTTTGTAGATAAATAAGTCCCTTGTACTTAGAACTTTGAGGAGTATACCTTGGGTTGTTTTGAGTGAGTTCACATGTACACGATTTCGGGTTCGTTGTCCTTTTTGATTCAAGTTTTTAGCTAGAGCTTTGATTTTTTGTATTTAATGTTGAAATTTCCCTCACTTGTAGAATGCTCTCTCTGTACACTTTGGTGAACCTAAGGCCAAGAACTTCCAATATTTCATTCATCTATGCACAGAATGTTTAATTTTTGCTTGACGACAAGCAAAAGCTTAAGTGTGGGGCAGTTTGATAAGTGCTTGTGTGATATGAATGCGAAGCATTCTTTCCTTATGTTGAGCATTACTTTTCTCGGGTTTTTAAACTAATATGTGTGTTTTTATGTTACTTTCGTGCAAGTAGGGTTATGAGGCCGAGTATGAAGGAAAGAAACCAATATGGATCATAATGCACCGATTTTGGAGGAAATTTTGCTAAGGTTCAAAAGCAAAGACATAGGTCGGGTGTGAGATGCTAGAGTGTGTGCCAACCTCCTCGTATTTGAGTTAGCACAACCATTTGGAGGGCTATAAGGGCAGTCACACTCAAGCATTCTGACTTATGCACATAGAACAAGATCTCCTGCAACTTATCCGTCATTAAAGAAGCAAAGCGATCCACGACGTGAACGTGTGCCCGTTTGCGTCACCTAGATGAAAGTATGGACTCGGGAAGTATTTTAGGTAAGGTACTGTAGCAGAGTACTGTAGCAAAAGTACTGAAGCTGCACTGTTCACAGCCGACCGAAAATCACAATTCCAGAGAATCCACACGGGTGTGTGGAAATTACACACGCCCGTGTGGAAATTCCACATGGGCGTGTGAAAAATCCACAAGACCGTGTGGATGCCCGATTCCAACCCTATTTAAAGCCGATTTCAGCCCCGATCTTAGTATTCTTTTCTCCATCTTTTCCTTAACTTGAGAGAGGGTTTCGGCTAGGGTTTTGAGAGGTACTGGCTAGGGTTTTGAAGAGATTCTACGGCTCCGACATGGTCAATCCTTTGGAAGAAGGTTGGTAGTGAAGCTTCCATCGAGGCGTATCCTATACCGGACAAGGTAATCCTTGGACGACGATTAGAGGACTTTCACAAGACCATCGACATGACTATCGAGGGTGTTTCTCTATGGATTCATTGCTTTATATTCTATTTCTTTGATTGTACTTAGCTCCATGGAGAGCTAAACCCCTAGTGGGTACTTGGGTATTTGTGAACCCTAGGATGTATTTGTTTCATTGAATCTCTTTATTATGCTTTCAATTAATTGATGTTTGTTGTAAGTTCCAACATTGAATGGTTGATTGTATGAACATTTCCCTTAGAGTGACACTAGGTTTTAGAGTTCTTGTAGGTAACCTTGTGAGTGAGTGATACACCACAAGCTTTAGACAAAGCTAGGTTGGAGAGGGTTGAGAGGGTGAGTCGAGAGGTACAGGAGGGTCCCCTTTCCCCTCCGACGTGATAGATTCTACCTCCGTTCCTCGAGTTCTTTGCGGCCATAATAGAGTGAATGGTCTAAGGGATGACCCTCCGCTGGGGCTTAGTATCTAGGGCTTAATTGTGGTTAGGGACCTTCCACCAAGACCACAGGGTTAGATCTATAATTAGGAAGAGAATTATCACTTGGAATCCCTAGAGCTCATTACAACTTTATTCGAGTGCGAGGTTGAGAGGTTATCTAATATCTTCTCCGGGACATGTATAGAGTTAGGCATAGTTGACTGTAGATTTGGGACTATGTATATAAGGATTTCCACGACTCACCATTGCATTGATTAGGAAGCGTAATAGAGGGTTCTTGCACTTGAAACAATTGTCCTAGGCGGAGCATTATCCGAGTAACCGATCTTTATCGATTGCCTTACCTCCTCCTTTACTCGTGGTCTCTTACTTGTTTTTTTTACTTTTGAGAATTGAATAATTGCCACACTTATCACTACTGATTTTTCATATAGCTAAGAAGCGGATTAAGTGTTTTTATTCCCTATTCCCTGTGGATTCGATACCCGCTCATCCGGGATTATTACTTCGACAAACCCGTGCACTTGCGGGATATACGCAAGGGGAACTTGTCAAAATGCAACACTAGGAGATAGGGGAGTATTGTTTTGATTGCTTCTCCCACATTTGTTATTGATTGATATACATTATGAGCTAGCTTGCATGTGTACATTGGGGACAATATCCAACTTAAGTGTGGGAGTTAGTTTCATAGTGGACATATCTCTTTTATATTAGTTTTGATTGATATACATGCTCACGTAGCCAATGGCGGTTCACCTTAGTTGCAATGATTGTATTCTTGAGTTTAAGAGAATTTTTAACATTGAATGTCTTCATGCTCTAGTTTTTGCCTGAATTTGTAGGAATTTTTGCCCAATTGACACTTGTTGCACTACTCACTTTTTAAACTCTTTTGGAAAATCATGTTCGATGTTAAAGGGACTAGTTATTGTTGTTTCTTTTGTTAAAAAAATGGTGAAATAAAAAGAAAAAACAAAAATAGTTTTTATTGTTTAGTTGAACTTGTTGGGTGGAAAGAGCTACCACCTATGAAGTATGAAGCTACTCTCACAAGTCGGATACTAGTTTTACCCTAATGAGAGAAAGAGCTATCTCATAGGATGAGTGAAAGCTACCAGTCCGGTAGAAAGAGCAACCACCTCGAAAGTGCGAAAGCCACCTTAGCGGCTGCTTTGGAAATGGCTACCTTAGAGGATGTGTGAAGCTACTACCATCTTTGATATTTTGTTACTGTTTATAGATAAATAAGTCCCTTGTACTTAGAACTTTGAGGAGTATACCTTGGGTTGTTTTGAGTGAGTTCACATGTACACGATTTCGGGTTCGTTGTCCTTTTTGATTCAAGTTTTTAGCTAGAGCTTTGATTTTTTGTATTTAATGTTGAAATTTCCCTCACTTGTAGAATGCTCTCTCTGTACACTTTGGTGAACCTAAGGCCAAGAACTTCCAATATTTCATTCATCTATGCACAGAATGTTTAATTTTTGCTTGACGACAAGCAAAAGCTTAAGTGTGGGGGAGTTTGATAAGTGCTTGTGTGATATGAATGCGAAGCATTCTTTCCTTATGTTGAGCATTACTTTTCTCGGGTTTTTAAACTAATATGTGTGTTTTTATGTTACTTTCGTGCAAGTAGGGTTATGAGGCCGAGTATGAAGGAAAGAAACCAATATGGATCATAATGCACCGATTTTGGAGGAAATTTTGCTAAGGTTCAAAAGCAAAGACATAGGTCGGGTGTGAGATGCTAGAGTGTGTGCCAACCTCCTCGTATTTGAGTTAGCACAACCATTTGGAGGGCTATAAGGGCAGTCACACTCAAGCATTCTGACTTATGCACATAGAACAAGATCTCCTGCAACTTATCCGTCATTAAAGAAGCAAAGCGATCCACGACGTGAACGTGTGCCCGTTTGCGTCACCTAGATGAAAGTATGGACTCGGGAAGTATTTTAGGTAAGGTACTGTAGCAGAGTACTGTAGCAAAAGTACTGAAGCTGCACTGTTCACAGCCGACCGAAAATCACAATTCCAGAGAATCCACACGGGTGTGTGGAAATTACACACGCCCGTGTGGAAATTCCACATGGGCGTGTGAAAAATCCACAAGACCGTGTGGATGCCCGATTCCAACCCTATTTAAAGCCGATTTCAGCCCCGATCTTAGTATTCTTTTCTCCATCTTTTCCTTAACTTGAGAGAGGGTTTCGGCTAGGGTTTTGAGAGGTACTGGCTAGGGTTTTGAAGAGATTCTACGGCTCCGACATGGTCAATCCTTTGGAAGAAGGTTGGTAGTGAAGCTTCCATCGAGGCGTATCCTATACCGGACAAGGTAATCCTTGGACGACGATTAGAGGACTTTCACAAGACCATCGACATGACTATCGAGGGTGTTTCTCTATGGATTCATTGCTTTTATATTCTATTTCTTTGATTGTACTTAGCTCCATGGAGAGCTAAACCCCTAGTGGGTACTTGGGTATTTGTGAACCCTAGGATGTATTTGTTTCATTGAATCTCTTTATTATGCTTTCAATTAATTGATGTTTGTTGTAAGTTCCAACATTGAATGGTTGATTGTATGAACATTTCCCTTAGAGTGACACTAGGTTTTAGAGTTCTTGTAGGTAACCTTGTGAGTGAGTGATACACCACAAGCGTTAGACAAAGCTAGGTTGGAGAGGGTTGAGAGGGTGAGTCGAGAGGTACAGGAGGGTCCCCTTTCCCCTCCGACGTGATAGATTCTACCTCCGTTCCTCGAGTTCTTTGCGGCCATAATAGAGTGAATGGTCTAAGGGATGACCCTCCGCTGGGGCTTAGTATCTAGGGCTTAATTGTGGTTAGGGACCTTCCACCAAGACCACAGGGTTAGATCTATAATTAGGAAGAGAATTATCACTTGGAATCCCTAGAGCTCATTACAACTTTATTCGAGTGCGAGGTTGAGAGGTTATCTAATATCTTCTCCGGGACATGTATAGAGTTAGGCATAGTTGACTGTAGATTTGGGACTATGTATATAAGGATTTCCACGACTCACCATTGCATTGATTAGGAAGCATAATAGAGGGTTCTTGCACTTGAAACAATTGTCCTAGGCGGAGCATTATCCGAGTAACCGATCTTTATCGATTGCCTTACCTCCTCCTTTACTCGTGGTCTCTTACTTGTTTTTTTTACTTTTGAGAATTGAATAATTGTCACACTTATCACTACTGATTTTTCATATAGCTAAGAAGCGGATTAAGTGTTTTTATTCCCTATTCCCTGTGGATTCGATACCCGCTCATCCGGGATTATTACTTCGACAAACCCGTGCACTTGCGGGATATACGCAAGGGGAACTTGTCAAAATGCAACACTAGGAGATAGGGGAGTATTGTTTTTGATTGCTTCTCCCACATTTGTTATTGATTGATATACATTATGAGCTAGCTTGCATGTGTACATTGGGGACAATATCCAACTTAAGTGTGGGAGTTAGTTTCATAGTGGACATATCTCTTTTATATTAGTTTTGATTGATATACATGCTCACGTAGCCAATGGCGGTTCACCTTAGTTGCAATGATTGTATTCTTGAGTTTAAGAGAATTTTTAACATTGAATGTCTTCATGCTCTAGTTTTTGCCTGAATTTGTAGGAATTTTTGCCCAATTGACACTTGTTGCACTACTCACTTTTTAAACTCTTTTGGAAACTCATGTTCGATGTTAAAGGGACTAGTTATTGTTGTTTCTTTTGTTATAAAAATGGTGAAATTAAAAGAAAGAACAAAAATAGTTTTGTTGTTTAGTTGAGCTTGTTGGGTGGAAAGAGCTACCACCTATGAAGTATGAAGCTACTCTCACAAGTCGGATACTAGTTATACCCTAATGAGAGAAAGAGCTATCTCATAGGATGAGTGAAAGCTACAAGTTCAGTAGAAAGAGCAACCACCTCGAAAGTGTGAAAGCCACCTTAGCGGCTGCTTTGGAAATGGCTACCTTAGAGGATGTGTGAAGTTACTACCATCTTTGATATTTTGTTACTGTTTGTAGATAAATAAGTCCCTTGTACTTAGAACTTTGAGGAGTATACTTGGGGTTGTTTTGAGTGAGTTCACACACTTACATGATTTTGGGTTTGTTATCTTTTTGATTTGTCGTATATAGTGTTGAAATCTCCCTTACTTGCATAATGCTCTCTCTGTATGCTTTAGTGAACCTAAGGCCAAGCACTTTCAATATTTCCTTCATCTATACTTTAATGTTTTAATTTTGCTTGAGGACAAGTAAAATCTTAAGTGTGGGGGAGTTTGATGAGTGCCTGTGTGGTAAGAATATGAAGTGTTCTTTCCTTATGATGAGCATTACTTTTCTCGGTTTTTAATGCTAATATGTGTGCATTTATGTTACTTTCATGCATATAGCGTTGTGAAGCAGAAGGTTAGAGAAAGAAGCCAATGTAGATCGTAAGTACACTATTTGGATGAAATCTTGAGAATGCTCAAACGCGAAGACTTAAGTCAGGTTCGAAATGTGGGAATGTGTGCCAACCTCCTCATATTCAAGTTAGCACAACGATTTAGAGAGGGCACAAGGGTAGTCACATTCACGCATTACCAGCTTGTGCATGTATAGCAAGATCTCCACCAATATGTCCGTTACTGAAGAAGCAAAGTGACAACGCCCCTTGTGTATGTCCCGTAAGTGCAAGGGTTTGTCGAAGTAATAAAATCCCAGATAAGTGGGGTATCGTATCCACAGGGAGTAGTTAATAAAAACACTTAAATTGTTTCTTAACTAAGTGAAAGATTAATAGTGATATATGTGACAAGATGTGAAATAACAAAAGTAAAAGAACAAGAAAGAAAGCACAAGTAAAGGAGAAGGTAAGGCAATCAATATAATTGGGGTACCCGGATATTCTTTCGCCTAGGACAATCATTTCAAGTGCAAGAACCCTCTATTATACTTCCTAATTGATGCAATAATGAGTGGTGGAGATCCTTAAATAAATGGTCCCAAATCTAAGGTCAACCATGCCTAACTCTATACATATTCCGGAGGAGAAATTAAATAACCTCTCAACCTCCCACTCATTTAGAATTGCAATGAGTTCTAGGTATTCCAAGTGATATATCCCCTTCGTAGATGTAGATCTAACCCTTTGGTCCAGGTGGAAGGTCCCTAGCCACAATTAAGCCCTAGGTACTAAAATCACTTCAACGCTTCACTCTGTTACACCCGCAACTAAGCCCAAGCGGAGGTCATCCTTTAGCCCATTTACTCTACTATGACCGCAAAGAACTTGAGGAAATGGAGGTAGAATAAATCACACCAAAGGGGAAAGGGGATGCTCCACTACCCATGGACTCACCCTCTCAATCCTCTCCAATCTAGCTTTGTCTAACTCTCATGGTGTGTCACTCACTCACAAGGGTTACCAACAAGAACTCTGAACTCTAGTGTCACTCTAAGGGAGTATTCATACAATCAAGCATTAAAGATTGGAACTCAAATAAAACATCAATTAATTGAAAGCATAATAAAGAGGTTCAATGAAATGAATACAACCTAGGGTTCACAAATACCCAAGTACCCACTACGGGGTTTAGCTCTCTATGGAGCTAATTACAATCAATAAAATCAAATGTAAAAGCAAAGAATCCATTGAAAACCCCCTCGATAGTTGTGGTGATGGTCTTGTGGAGAGTCCTCTACTCATCCAACGGTCCCTTTGTCTAGCCTATGATACACCTCGCCAGATCGGTGTCGATGAAAGCTCTACTTTTTCTTCTTCCTAGCATTCTATTGGTAGCTGTTTAACACCATTTCTTCAATTAATTGATGAGCCTCACTGAGGATCTTGCTACTGACAAGTTCCCCTTGCTTATATCCCGCAAGTGCACGGGCTTGTCGAAGTAATAATCCCGGGTGAGCGGGGTTAAATCCACAGGGAGTAGGGAGTGAAAATACTTAATTTGATTCTTAGCTATGTGGAAGATCAATTGTGATAGGTGTGAAATTGATTCAATTCTCAGCAATAAAATCAACAAGTGAAAGAGCAAAAGTAAGAAGAGGGTAAGGCAATCGATAAAGATGGGGTACTCGGATAATGCTTCGCCTAGGATAATAGCATCAAGTGCAATAACTCTCTATTATGCTTCCTAATCAATGCAATAGTGAGTCGTGGAAATCCTTACATATATAGTCCCAAATCTAAGGTCAACTATGCCTAACTCTATACATGTCCCGGAGTAGAAATCGAACAATCTCAACACCTCGCACTCGTGTAGAGTTGCAATGAACTCTAGGGATTCCAAGTGATAAATCTCTTCCTAAATATAGACCTAACCCTTTGGTCCATGCGGAAGGTCCCTAGCCACAATTAAGCCCTAGATACTAAGATCCTCTCAACGCTTCACTCCATTAAATGCGCAACTAGGCCCCAGCGGAGGTTCATCCCTTAGACCACTCACTCTATTATGGCCGCAAAGAACTCAAGGAACGGAGGTAGAATCTATCACGCAGGAGGGGAAAGGGGACGCTCCTGTACCTCTCGACTCACCCTCTCAACCCTCTCCAACCTAGCTTTGTCTAACGCTCGTGGTGTGTCACTCACTCACAAGGTTACCAACAAGCACTGTCAACCCTAGTGTCACTCTTGGGGAAATGTTCATACAATCAAGCATTCAAGGTTGGAACTCACTATAAACATCAATTTATTGGAAGCATAATAAAGAAGTTCAATGAAACGAATACATCCTAGGGTTCACAATCATCCAAGTACCCACTAGGGGTTTAGCTCTCCATGGAGCTTAATACAATCATAGAAATCGAATGTAAAAGCAATGAATACATAAAGAAACCCCCTCGATGGTCGTGTCGATGGTCTTGTGGAGAGTCCTCTACTCGTGGTCCAAAGATTCCTTCGTCCGGTATAGGATACGCCTCGATCGAAGCTCCCCTACCAACCTTCTTCCTAATGGAATCACGATGTTGGAGCCGTAGAACATCTCCAAATCCTTGGCCAATACCCCTCGAAACCCTAGCCGAAGTCCTCTCACAAGTTGGGGAAAAGATGGAGAAAAAATACCAAAATTTGGGCTGAAATCGGCTTTAAATAGGGCTGGAATCGGGCGACTGCACGGGCGTGTATGATGTCACATGCCCCTGTGGAATTTCCACACGGGCGTGGATAATTTCCACACGCCCATGTGGATTCTCTGTTTCTCTAATTTCTCGGCCGGGCTGCTACAGTACTTGCTACATTGTTTAGCTACAGAGAACTCGCTAGCAGACTATGCCGGAAATACTCCCGAATTCCATACTTTCATTGGGGGTAACGCAAACGGGCACACGCTTTACGCTCGTGAATCACTTGCCTCTTCAATGATGTGCACGTTGGTGGATCTCTTGTTCTTATATACATAAATCAGAATGTTCGAGTGTGACTGCCTTTGTGCCCCTCCCAATGAATGTGCTCACTCGAATACGAGGAGGTTGGTACACACTCTAGCATCTCACACCTGACCTATGTCTTCGCGTTTGAACCTTATCAAGATCTCCTCCAAAATAGGTGCATTATGATCCACATTGGCCTATTTCCTTCATAATCGGCCTCACAACCCTACTCGCATAAAAAGTAACATAAAAAACACATATTAATGTAAAAAAACCTGAGAAAAGTAATGCTCAACATGAGGAATGAACACTTCGCATTCATATCGCATCAAGCACTTATCAAACTCCCCACACTTAAGCTTTTTGCTTGTCCTCAAGCAAACATTAAAAACATTCCGTGCATTGATGAAGAAAAATATTGAAAGTGCTTGGCCTTAGGTTCACCAAGGTATACAAAGAAAGTATTCTACAAGTAAGGAAAAATTTCAACACTAAATACGAAAAAAATCAATGCTCTAGCTAAAAAAACTTGAATCAAAAAGGACAACAAACCCGAATTTCGTGTATGTGTGTGAACTCACTCAAAACAACCCAAGGTATACTCCTCAAAGTTCTAAGTACAAGGGACTTATTTATCTACAAAAGTGACAAAAATTTAAAAGATGGTAGTAGCTTCACACATCCTCTAAGGTAGCCCTTTCCAAAGCGGCCGCTAAGGTGGCTTTCACACTTTCGAGGTGGTAGCTCTTTCTACCCGAGTGGTAGCTTTCACTAATCCTATGAGATAGCTCTTTCTCTCATTAGGGCATAACTAGTATCCGACTTGTGAGAGTAGCTTCATACTTCATAGGTGGTAGCTCTTTCCACCCAACAAACACAAATAAACAATAAAACTATTTTGTTCCTTATTTTCAATTTTCAAAATATTTTTTTTTTTTTTTTTTTATTTGAGTTTAGCACAAGAAAATAAACCTAACTAGTCCCTTTAACATCGAACATGAGTTTCCAATAGAGTTCAAAGAGTGAGTAGTGCACTAAGTGTAAATCGGGCAAAAATTCCTAAAAATTCAAGCAAGAACTAGAGTATGAAAACATTCAATGTTAACAATTCTCCTAGACTTAAGAATACAATCATTGCAACTACGGTGAACCGCCATTGGCTATGTGAGCATATATCAATCACGAACAATAGAAAAGATGTGCGCATTATGAAACTCCCCCCCACACTTAATTTGTACATTGTCCTCAATGTGCACATGCAAGCTCACTCAAAATATATCATTCAAAAATAGATGTGGGAGAAGCAATCAAAACAATACTCCCCTGACTCCTAGTGTTGCGTTTGATGAAGCTAATTCATTGGGAGTAGTGTTCCAACGGGTTGTGATGCTCGCACGGCCAAGTGCCAAAGCACCTTGGCCGTACCCATAACTAAGTCTCAATTTCCAAGAAGACATGACCATCTGGACGCACACACAAGGGGATTCAGTGAAACTCAAGAAAAACAAAAATAACACGAGTGTATAAAAGATGAAGCAATGAATACAACTCGGTAATGCAAAATAACATAAACTCAGAAGGAAAAATCCTTTCTGAGTGAACAAGTCTAAAAACAAGAAAATAAGATAAAATAAAATGCATGAAAGTAAAAGGAAGAAGAAGAAGTCAAGTGTCAATGTCTCTCTCGGGCTCCTGTGCTGCCGCTGCTGAGGTGGAATATAGTGGGTCCTCTGGTGCTGGGGTCGAGGATGTATGTGCTAGAGGAACTGGGGATCTGAGTCTCAGGAGATCTCGAAGGAAATCGAATCGGGGCATAAGATCTGTGTACTGAGTTGACTGCATAGCCCGGAGCTCCGCTATCTCAGTCCGAATCTCTCTAACCTCAGTCTCTATCCTCTCAATACGGTCATAGGCTCGAGCACCCGGTGCTATAGAAGATGGAGGAGTCTGCTAGATATCCTGTGTAGTGTTTCCGTCGCTCCTGGTGGTCTCAGCGATAGCTGTAGTGAGAATATAAGTCCTTGGCCCAAACCTCCATACCAACCCCATCATCCTGATCGTATCGAATGCAAGAGGAGTGGGTACAACTGTCCTCTCAGCTCCACGTAGAGCGTCGCCCAAACATATTCCCAAAATGAGTCTGGTGATATAAGGGCCAGCAAATAGTATACTCACTCTCGGCGAATGGCCCTGGTACTGCAAAACATCTGCTAAAATGCACCCTAAGTAAAGTGGTACATTGCGGGCCATGGAGTATAAGAAAAGCAGATCCAGCCTGGTCAAAGCGGTTGTGTTATCTGCTCGACCTGTCACAGATCTACTGATGACTGCGTGTACATATCTGTAACTGAAACGGGACAAGGTAGAGGCCTTCGACAATCCCGGTTCGTACTCCCCACGTCCACATAAAATTCTGTACGCATAATATGGGGTGACAGACACTGGAAAGTCTACTGGTAGTCAGCCATACTCCACGGTACCTGTATAAACGGCATCGTACAGGCCCATCCTAATCGAAAACTCAGTGATGCTCATGGAGAATGGATGTCCGAATGCCTGAAAATGTATCGCCTCTGTGGTGTCAACCCTCCCATGCAGCAATCGAAACTCAAAGGACGCTAAAACCTCTAGCGTCAGTGCATGGTAAGCTGGCTCACTAATCGTCAGCAACCTCCTCCAGCTTTCCACTGCCAGCATCTCATCAATCTCATTTATCAACTTGTTACCCTGATGAATATCTTGAAGCACTTGTACATCCGCGAAGCAAGTCTGACCAAACCCAAGTGCTGAAAGTCTCTCGAAGCGAGCCTGATGCTCAGGGTTCGAGAATTCCACATGTATCGGTTCGGGTGAGATGAGTCTGAGGCGCTTCACTTCATTCTTCTTTGCGCGAGGTGCCATATCTGTAGTACAAAAGAAGAAAACAATCAGAAATCTCTAACACAATATACTGCAGAAATCCACACGGGCCTGAGGAAGTTACCCACGCCCGTGTGAACTGCAGAGCATTAAACTTCCGCACGGGTGCACAACAAATCTTAACAATTCACTTTAAAACCACTTCTAAATGCTTACTACACATCCATCATGCATGAAAACTCGCATTTAAAAGTATTCAATCCATGAAAAACAATAATTGGTGAAGAAAAGAGGATAAAAGGATTACCGAAGAGATGAATATGAAAATGTCTGAAATTTGGTAAAATTAGCTAAGAAAGTTCCTCCAAATAGCGACTGGAGATGAAGAATGACACGGATCACAAGGTTTTTAAGGAGAAAATCGCGTCTCTTGGAATTCTGTGTATCCCCACAGGCGTGTGGAAATTACCCATGCCTATGCGCCTCACTTCGAGAGTGCCACAGGGGTGTACACACGTCGCTGAGCCTTCTCGGGAAAACGCTCCCTTGACTCTGACTGATCTCACACGGGCGTGCGGAAAATACCCACGCCCGTGCGCCAGACCCACAGGGGCAGACGCACGCCCCTGTGGCTTCCCTGGTCATGTAAGAAAAATATCAAGTTGCCCACACGTCCGTGGGGAATTTCAACACGGGCGTGGGTATTCACATGCCTCAACTCACAGGGGCGGCCGCACGCCCCTGTGTTTTCTCGGGATGGAGGGGGCAAGCAGCAGAGTTTCGCACGGGCGTGCGGAAATTACCCACGCCCGTGCGTGGTTCACAAGGTCGCCCACAGGGGCGAGTCCACGCCCCTGTGTATTCTCGGGAAAATCCGCCCAACTCTGCAAGAAATCACACGCCCGTGCGGAAATTACCCACGGCCGCATCGGGTCCCGATGATGGTCATCCACGGGGCAGCCCTGCACGCCCTGCCTTCTCTGGATGAGTTCGCAGTATACATCCACGGGCGTGTGGCAATTCCACGCGCCCGTGTGTTTTCTCTGGATGACTTAGAAAAACCTGCAGGCTCTGCAGAACTAATCTGAACATGTTTACACACTCAGAGCCTGCCCTATTGTGCAAGATATACCAGATAAAACCACAAAATAGAACTCAAATGACCAAACTTCGTCAATTCTCAACAAAAAAAATATAAAGAATTCTTTTAAAAACCCACAATAGGATCACAACACAAGCACTCAAAAATTGAAACACCAACACTTAACAATTTATCCATGCAAACAAACTAAACTAAAAGGTACGAGAACAGTAAACACTTGGGTTACCTCCCAAGAAGCGCTTTTTTAACGTCACTAAGCTTGACGTATCTTTCTTACCTCACGGGGGTTCATGAATGAAGGTTGCCCTCTTACCCATAACTTGAAAGCATGATGAGCAAAGTCTCTTGAGGGTAGAGGGTGTACTATCGGGCTTCGGACCACCTAGCAATTGTTCGTCCAACTCCCTTGGCTCATGTACGTCTCCAACAGTCTGGGGCGTTTTCAGTGGCGCCTTCGAGCCCTCTTCATTTTCCGGAG
>NC_052490.1:23160041-23162712 GCF_009730915.1 Dioscorea cayenensis subsp. rotundata | reverse complement strand
ACATAAAAACGTTACACTTACTCCGTCCATAGAGCAGCTTGAGGAAGATCCTCATCAACTCCTCGTCGATTTGTTAAGACGACCAAAGCCAACCCATTTCTTCTTCGAATAAAAAGCTCTCGAGCCGCTCCGTCCAATTTTTGATTGGCCTGATCATCTCTCTCTCGCTCGGTCAGGGGTCTTCATCAGCATCTTC
Organism: Dioscorea cayenensis subsp. rotundata; assembly: GCF_009730915.1. Classification (NCBI taxonomy): domain Eukaryota; kingdom Viridiplantae; phylum Streptophyta; class Magnoliopsida; order Dioscoreales; family Dioscoreaceae; genus Dioscorea; species Dioscorea cayenensis. The sequence goes on along the minus strand of NC_052490.1, from coordinate 23,162,516 downwards.
CTTCGATGCGGGGACGCTGGCGACAAGATCAACCTGCACACATCCTTACATGGTTAGTTCTTGTTGTGGGATTGTAGTCTGGCTTGGCTACGGTAGATCGCTGGCCACTTTGTCACGGCCACCGCAACGGATTCGGACGATCTTTCTCAACCGTGGCTATGACAACGAAAGATCATTGGGAGACACACCCTTAACTTGTTCTTGATCTTCGTGGATTGTGTCCATCTTTGATGCCGCCACTCGGCAAGCCGGTTCCACCATGTCGATGATTTTATCGAGAAGAGAGTCAACGACCTTTCCTCAACCAGCGGCAACGGCCACATCATCGACGATGTCCTCCACCGCCATGTCCATGTCATCAACGGCGACATGCACTTCCAGTAATCAAAGAGATCAGCCGACTGGCGGTGTTGCTATTGTTTCATCGCACCGCGTGGAGACAGAGGCGATTGTTCTCCTCTTTTCGCAAGTCTCTTCGAATGTGCCGCCTTTGGAAACGACCTTTCCCGATAATGTCGTCGCCGCCAAATTCCGACGCCTCGCTCGCCCCGGTGCTTCAGTTCTTCGTCGAGGGATGGCGCACTGGCCAGAACGCCCTTCCAAAGTACCCACATGGAGCGACGTGCCGAGGAAACCCGGTCATCAATATCCGCATGCCCGCATAAGAGTTGCGCGACATCTTCGCCCAATGTCACCGTGGGCCGCCACGGTCGGAGGGGCTGCCATGGGCGGGCGGGACTGCCGTTGTCGTGGTAGGGGGTTGCTGTAACCGGCTGGAGGGGATGGCCTCCGCGCCGAGGAATGCGTGCGCGTATGGGCCGGGAAGTAGGAGAACGGAGGCCCAGTCACAGCACGTATAGAGGCTGCCTCCTCATCCCCGCCGAGCAAGTGGTGTCTCGAACAATGGCATCCATCCGCCGGCTGGCATTCCAACAAATATTTCTTTCTTCAAGCATTCGCCGGAACCGAACTTCAGAAAACCAATATACGTAAAACCAAAACAATTTCAGAAGAGATCATTCATTTTTAAAACTATAAAACTATATTTAAAACAGAGTGTTTATATATTTAAACGTTATAGAATATAATTAAAACGGAGAACAAAAATATTTAAACCGGTATGAATAATAGTTAAACGGTAAATACTAAAGTTAACGCTAAATAAAAACTGTTTAAACATTAAAGACTCTATGTTAAACATCGTCCATGATTTATTACCCTTTTCCATCGAAAGCGATGACAAGCTGTTTTCACCGCCGCTGCTCCGGTAAGTACTTTCACCGTAGCACAAGATCCTTGGGATCTCGCCGAAACGGACTTTCTCCCCGCTCCGCCACCGTGAAACCGACGTTAAGCGCGACCGAGCAACCCTTAATGTACCCTGTGTGGTCTTCTTCCCGCGCATCTATCTTGCACTCGGGCGGCCGCCGTAGAATATCTCCATAAGCCACTTGTGCGTCGCCTCGCGCCCATGCGTATCGCCTCCCATGGTCAGATCATCGACGCAATCAACCCATCCGCCTGGAACCGAGCATGATGTATTTGGGAAGAGGATCGTCCCCCATGAGGCACACCATCGAGTTTGACAAAATTATCTTCTTTCCCTCTGCTCGAACAAGTTGCACCAGTGCTTTTCGATGGAGTCTCCGTGTTCTCGTAGGTCTTTGATAGATACCGCCTTCCAACGTCGACCGGGTTTTCTTCTTCAAGACCACCGGCCGCCTATCGCAACGCGTACTCAAGAACGAGAGCCACATCTTCGAGGTCTCGAAACTCAGCAGCTTTCCCAATCATCCGACTTTATTGGTGCGACCATCGCACTTTTTACAAAAAGAGAATCAAGAAGGGCCCTCGGTATATGGCTTCCACCAAAGTGAACCGCAAACGGTGTCCTTCGATAATCCCCAGCTGTCGAGGGTCATGTTAACTTCAATTCAATACGGGTCTCACAACCGCCAAATAGCAACGCCCATTAACTAGGGTTTGACCGCCATAATCACAAGCTCGTCGATACAATAACAACACATTCAACATGCAGATGACAAAAGTTTGCTTAAATATAAGGTTTTAAAACGGTAGAAACTCTCAGCTTATTAAACGTAGATATAAAATGTTAAACAGAGACCCATTTTGTTAAACAGACGAGAATACTTTAAAATGTAGACAACAAATGTTAAACTGTAACATCTCATTTCTTAAACGCCAACCCTCATTTGTAAAATCGCAACCATATCAAACGAAACGGAAAAGTGTACATTATAAATATTACACAATCATAACAATCAAAAACTATTTCGATAGTGTATACATACGAAATGCAAAACAAAAACAAAAACCCTAGCCAGAAATCTCCCTCGCAGACTAACAAAACCCCAAACTGAGAAAATCCCTCAGACTTCAATATCTTCCAACAAAACAGGAGCACAAAAACAAAACCGAAAAATCTTTCTTTGTAATGTAATCGCTTAACATAAA
>NC_052490.1:23140041-23152541 GCF_009730915.1 Dioscorea cayenensis subsp. rotundata | reverse complement strand
TAATAATAATAATAATAATAATAATAATAATAATAATAATAATAATAATAAGAAGAAGAAGAAGAAGAAGAAGAAGAAGAAGAAGAAGGACAAAAACAAGAAGAAAAAGAAGAATAAATATAATAAAAAATAATAAAAATAATTAATAAGACATACATAAGAAAAAGAAGAATAAGAGAAAATATATTAAAAAAAGAAAATCACAAATAAACAAATAATTAATAATAATAATAAGACGAAATATATTAAAAAATATAAAAAATAATAATAATCATAATAACAACAATAATAAAAATAATAAATAAACAATAATAACTAGCAGTAGAAAAAGAATAAGAAAAAGATGAATAAATACAATAAAAAATTTGAAAAAGAGGAAGAAAAGGAAATATAATAAAAAATAAGAAAAATAATAAATAAATAAATAAGAAGAAAATAATATATAAATAATAATAATAATAATAATAATAATAATAATAATAATAATAATAATAATAAATAATAATAATAAGAAGAAGAAGAAGAAGAAGAAGAACAAGAAGAAGAAGAAGAAGAAAAATAATTAAAATAAAATAAATTAGAAAAAGAGCAAGAAAAGGAAGTATAATAAAAAAATAGGAAAAATTGTAAACAAATAAGAATAACAAATAAGAAGAAGAAAAAGAATAATAATTATAATAAATAGTAAAAAGAAGCAGAAGAAGAACAAGAAAAGAAGAGGAAAAATAATAAATAAATAAGAAATAATAATAATAATAATAATAATAATAATAATAATAAGAAAATAATAAATAAATAAGAAAAAGAAGAAGAAGAAATATAATAAAAAATATGAAAAAAATAAATAAATATATAAATAATAATAATAATAAAAATAATAATAATAATAATAATAATAATAATAGTAAATAAACAATTATAATAAGCAGAATAAGAAGATGAAGAAGGAGAAGAATAAATATAAGAAAGATAAGAAAAATAATAAATAAATGAGAAGAAGAATAATAAATAATAATAATAAGAAGAAATATAAAAAAAATATGAAAATAATAATGATAATAAAGAAATAATAAGAAGCAGTAGCTGAAGAAGAAGAAGAAGAAGAAGGAAAAATAATTAATAATAAATAAACAAGAAAAGCAAGAAGAAAAGGAAATATAATAAAAAATAAGAAGAATAAATAATAATAATAATAATAATAATAATAATAATAATAATAATAATAATAATAATGAGAACAAGAAGAAAAAGAAGAATAAATATGATAAAATATAAGAAAAATAATTAATAAAACATAAATAAGAAAAAGAAGAAGAAGAGGAAATATAATAAAAAAAAAGAAAAATCACAAATAAATAATAATCATAATAATGATAAAGATGATGATAATAATAATAATAATAATCATCATCATCATAATAACAACAATAATAAAAATAATAAATAAACAATAATAACAAGTGTAGAACAAGAAGAAAAAGAGATATAAATACAATAAAAATTAGAAAAAAAGGAAGAAGAGGAAATATAATAAAAAATAAAATAAAAAATAAATAAATAAATAAATAAGAAGAATAATACATAACAATAATGATAAATATATAAATAACTAATAAGAAAATAATATATAAATAAGAAGAATAGATAATAATAATAATAATTAGAAATAAATAAATAAGATAAATAAGAAGAAAATAATTAATAATAGATAAATTAGAAAAAGAACAAGAAGGGGAAGTATAATAAAAAAAAGCAAAAATTATCAACAAATAAGAATAACAATAAATAATAATAATAAAGAATAAATAAATTAATAAATAAATAAGAAGAAGAAGAAGCAGAAGTGGAAGAATAAGTAGAAATATAATAAAAAATATGAAAAATAATAATAATAATAATAAATGAAAATAATAAATAAATAAGAAAAAGAAGAGGAAGAAATATAATAAAAAATATGAAAAACAATAATAAATATAAATAATAATAATAATAATAATAGTAAATAAACAATTATAAGAAGTAGAAGAAGATGATGAAGAAGATGAAGAAGAATAAATATAAGAAAAATAAGAAAAATAAGAAAAATAATAAATTAATAAGAAGAATAATAATTAATAATAATAATAAGAAGAAGAAGAATAAGAAGAAATATAAAAAATATGAAAATAATAATGATAATAAACAAATAATAAGAAGCAGTAGCTGAAGAAGAAGAAGAAGAAAAATAATTAATAATAAATAAAGAAGAAAAGCAAGAAGAAAAGGAAATATAATAAAAAAATAAGAAAAAAATAAATAATAATAATAATAATAATAATAATAATAATAATAATAATAATAACAAGAAGAAAAAGAAGAATAAATATAATAAAATATAAGAAAAATAATTAATAATACATAAATAAGAAAAAGAAGAAGAAGAGGAAATATAATAAAAAAATAAGAAAATCACAAATAAATAATAATCATAATAATGATAATGATGATGATGATGATAATAATAATAATAATAATAATCATAATAACAACAATAATAAAAATAATAAATAAACAATAATAACAAGCAGTAGAACAAGAAGAAAAAGAGGAATAAATACAATAAAAAATTTGAAAAAAGGAAGAAGAGGAAATATAATAAAAATAAGAAAAAAATAATAAATAAATAAATAAATAAGAAGAATAATACATAACAATAATGATAAATATATAAATAACTAATAAGAAAATAATATATAAATAAGAAGAATAAATAATAATAATAATAATAATAATAATAATAATAATATAGAAATAAATAAATAAATAAGATAAATAAGAAGAAAATAATTAATAATAGATAAATTAGAAAAAGAACAAGAAGGGGAAGTATAATAAAAAAATAGCAAAAATTATAAACAAATAAGAATAACAATAAATAATAATAAAGAATAAATAAATTAATAAATAAATAAGAAGAAGAAGAACAAGAAAAAGAATAATAATAATAATAAATAGCAAAAAGAAGCAGACGAAGAACAAGAAAAAGAAGAAGAGGAAAAATAATAAATAAATAAGAAAAATAATAATAATAATAATAATAATAATAATAATAATAATAAGGGAAAATTACTGGTTACCCCTTGTGAATTTCAAATATTCCCAAACAACCCTTCTAAGTTTGGCAAACCCCGGACAGCCCTTCCGTTAGTGTTTAACTTCCCTTTTACCCCCTACCGTTCACTTCAAATGGGTCCATGATGTGAAATCCCATTTTTGCCCCTGAAAATGGTGGGAAAAAAAAGCGCCAAGTCACATCATGTCCAACCTTTTCAAGGGCTTTCTGCTTGTTTTCTGTTAGAAAATGTCTAGAAGTTGCATTACATCTTGTTCTTCTCCTCATTTGGTTTGTCTCGATTTCGCCTCGCGGTTTCAGAATACGGTGAGAATCTCTTCGTCCTATCATTTTGACCATTCTCGTGGGAGGGTGGGAGTAATAGAAATTTATAAACAATGGATGTTTATTATGGAGAGTTTTTTTGTGGTAATGATAGATGTAAACTGCTTTCGTGAAACGAGTCTCAGGGTGAAGTTTATCATACCCAAATATATAAATCGCTTTGTCTCAACGTAAAAATGAAGTTGATTTCCAGTGGATTGGTCAAGTGCACTCCATCTTTCAAATGAGTTGTAGTCGATCTTGTTGTCGAGACAGCACGATGTGCCATTGTCGAATCCCTCACCGAAAACGCAGTTCATTTCGCTGTAAAGTTCTTCTCGCTTATGGTAGTTCTTCACGCTTATGGTTATCTAGTTGTATATGTTAAATAATCGCTTTAACTCTTTGCTATTCTATGTTTAAATATATTACATATTTGTTTAAAGAAAATTGTCGCATCCGCTTAAATTTGTCTTTACCTATTTAACTATTCATATTAACGTATAAATATTGACCTAACGTGTAAACTCTCAAAGTCTCTACGTAAAATATTGATCTTTTTCGCTTTGAACTCAAGTGTTGGCATGTGGCGTGGCGTGGCAAGTGGCAAGTTTATGAGATCCCGCGCGTAAGAATTAATGACGGACTAATTCTTCCGCATGGTAACATAAATATCCGAAGACCCGCTCATCGTAATCACCAATCTCGTCCACTATGCGCTGTCCCTTTTTTTCTCGGATATGGAGCGCCAACCCGCTTGTGGACTTCACACCATAAATGACAAGGAAGAACCCTTCCCATGGACAACCACTCCTCATCATCCTTCTCCTCCTCCTCCTCGCTCTCTTGTGTATGATATTCGCTGGAGTCAGGCCAAAATTTGAAGATTATCTCTATCTTAAAGGATGTCTCATGATCCTCCTTATCTTAAGAATCAATCAGCCGTAATCACGCAACAAGTTAAACTATCTTTTCTTGCCCAAGTCAAAATTCCCGCATAATTGCCTGAATGTGGAGGATTCTCCAGAGGTGGATGACGGGCAAGCAATTAAGCGGGCATTTAGACTTGGGCAAGAAATGAAAGTTTTCACTTATTGCTTGATTGCGAAGGATTCTCCAGAGGAGGGAGATCATGAAACATCCTTTAAGACGGAGTTGATATTTATCACTTGAGAAATGTTCTCACCCTTTAAAAAAACTTTTTCGTCGCTGTATAAATAATATTTTCTGTGTTTAACTCTCGTGATCTTCGCTAAGTCGCACTCATGACACATTGATTAATAGACGCTTTTTATGAATGTGTTTGCTTAATCTTTTTAACGCTGTTGTGTTCTACGCCAGTGCAGTTCAGTTGATGCGCATGTTATGCAACCGCCGTGAGCATTCAAAGGTACAGATACTTGGTGAGTCAAAACGAAATCTTAAAAGACGTAACGAGGGTCGACTCATGCGAGTGTCCGAGGTCCGAGAAGACGCTGTAAATGTTGTAAATGTTTTATTTTTAAAATGAAACAAACTTATTTGAGTGTGAACTTCGATATTTAATCGTAGGCCATTGTAAATGTTTAAATATTTTAAACAAACAAACTTATTTGAGTGTCAACTTGTGATAACTTGTGAAATTTTTAACGTAGACATAGTAAAAACAATTTGAGAAACAAAAAAACGGTATTGTAAACAAAAACAAAATGTTAAACAATAATCGATTTACTCTTTAAACAAAGTGACAATGGTGTTTAAGCAAATACATAAAGATGTTTAAACAAAGTGACCTGAGAGGTATCCCATCTTCAACGCGATGTCAGTGAAAAGTATTCAATTTAAACAATAACATATATTTTAAAACAGTTAAATCACTATATTTAAACGGTTTATATATAATTTAAACGATATAGAAATTATTGAAACAATTAACCGTTAGTTTAAACACTATATGTATTGGTTTAAATATAAAAAGCTTGACGTTTAAACAGATACTCATGGTAAGGTGAGAACTTTCCTTCGAGCGATGACAATATGGCTTCCTCGCGACAATGGTGGAAAGTGGACGCCAACTTCCAGACAAGGATGCCCGACCGAAAAGTACAATGGATCAAATAATATTTGTCTCTAGGGATTACCTCTTGTCTGTCAGTTCAAGTGGGTCCACACTAGTTATTTTCTTTTTTGCCCTTGGGATGGAGGGAAAAATACCGCCCAATCACATCACGTCTAGTCTAACCTTTATGCATACAACTGTGCACTTTTTTGTTTGCCTTTCTGATTGTTGTTTGCTCTTAACATCTTCTTCTTCTTCTTTTTCTTTTTGTTCTTCTTTTCATTTGGTTTGTACGATTTGGTTTTCGGCCAATATATTATGGAGAGTTTTTGTGGTATTGCTAGATACAACGGGAGGGAAGAGTGCTAATGTTCACGGCTCAGATGGCAGTGACATCTCTAGCTACGATTTGTTGCTTTGGTACATGGATAAGGTGACTGAGACAAACCCCGACAGCATTGCGATCGTGGAAAGAGACGGTGATCGTTTTAAACGTGCTTTTTTTTTCTTTCAGCGCGTGTATTATGGGATTCAAGAGGACTTGCAGGCCGCTGCTGTTTCTCGATGGTTCCCCATCTCCTTGGAAAGTATCGGGGTACTCTACTGGGTGCCACAGGGAAAGATGGAAACAATGGTTTTTTCCACGTCGCCTTCGGTATTGTCGACAACGAGACCGATGCCAATTGGACTTGGTTCATATCCAAGTTAGGCGATGCTTTATACAAGGAAGGAGATTATCATGAGATAATTACCTTCGTGTCAGACAAGTCCAAGGGCCTTGTGAACGCAATTGCGAGAGTCTTCCCTTCTTCGCCACATGCATACTGTCTTCAACATTTGGAAGCCAATTTTATGAAAGCCAATGTCAGACTTGGGAAGGCATTGAGGGAGGAGTGCTGGTCTATATGCTTTCACATTGCATGGGCATCCACGGCTAAAGAATTTGATGATACCATGAATGAACTGCAAGCCACATCACCCGAAGCCCATCACCGTTGATTAATAAATTGATATGGCACATTGGTCGAATTATCTGTTCAGAGGTGATTGTTGGGGTGAGATGTATTCAAATGTCGCGGAGTCGTTCAATGCTTGGATCAAAGAAGCTCGCCATTTACCGTGACGAAAAAATGGTCGACTCCATAAGATTTCACGAAATGTTGATTTACACTTAACATTTAGTGTTACCCTTTAAAACTTTTTCATAATTGTTTAATTATTATTGTCTCGACTTTTAAATATTATTTTTTTATCCTTTAAATATTTACCATACTGCTTTAAAAACAGCTTTTACCAATTATTTAACCATCACTGTCTTTGTTTAACCTTGTTTGCCAGGTTCAAGTTGATGCGAATGTTATGTAACCGCAGTGAGCAACGAACAAATGGGAGACCTACTTATGCCCAGACATACATTCGAAGGTAGAGATAATTGTCGAGGATAGCTGAAATCTTCGTGTTGGTCGTTGTGTCAATGATCGCTACGAGCGATCGACCAAAGTGCAAACGAACTCGTAGATCTTGACATCAGAACTTGTTCATATCGAAGGTGGCAAGTTTATGGTATCCCTTGCAAACATGCTTGCGCTCGCAATAATGCGCATGCACACCAACGTTCATTGATTTATTAGCCGCTACTTCACCGTCGACAATTACAAACTGGGCGTATAAGGAAGCTATATTTCCCCATACCCAACGATGACAAGCCTTCGGACGGAAATCGTGAGCTTTTGTTTTGCGACCGCCCGTGACGAGAAGGCGACCGGGCGTCCTAGACGAAAGAGGATCGAGTCGTAAGCGTTTGATGACCGCGAGTTACATTGCAGCCGTTGCCATGGATCCGGTCACAATCGTAGATCTTGCAACGAAACTGTCACCGACTAGGCATTGTACATAAGCTGATTTCTAAAGAGAAACAATCTGAATTGAGTGGCAACTTTTCATATTTAAATAGATAAACTCTTATTCTTTACAATGAACGCATTTATTTAAACAGAGAAAGTGTTATTTTAAACAGAAAAATTGTAATTTTAAACATTTCACACTGATATTTAAACGATAGCCGGTAAATTTAAACAATGAAACTGAAAGGTAAACAATGACACTATAAGTTAAACAATGAAATAAAACTGAATTGAATTTAACCTGCTTTACAATTGAAAACAAACAAAATTTACATTGAGATATACAAGTCATGTTCTTCGAAAAAAAACAATGAATTGCATTTGTCCTGGTTTACATTTGAAATCAAACCAAAAACTAAGAATTCTATCAACCCGCTTGCGACGACCCCCCTTTTTTATGGACGCCGGCTGCCCTCCCCTCCTTAAGTATGCAGGAAACATACTTTAATCTCAGGTAAGGGACGTCTGTCTGCTGTAGCCGTAGCTTCTCATCGGCGAGTAATTGCTCGATAAACCGCATGACATAGACGGCGCAATCGACGCTTCCTTGTTTTTGTCGTGGGGTTTTCATGTCGTGAACTATTGGGTACTTTGAGATCGCTGACTCGCCAAACTCCATATCGACACAAATGTCGAATAGATTCCGTTATCGAGATAAACAAGTTGAGATTAGAATACCGATTAAATACCAAACACTATTAATCGGACATAATTTATTAAAGAACTTACCATGTCCAACGCGTCTTTATCGTACCCCGCGCATGAAGAATAATGCCTGTATTCTTGTTTATCATTGTCAAGGACGACGACATGGAAAAAGCCATTCATGATTATCGGGAGGATGACAATTTGAACTTCATGCAAGTTGCGCACGGCATCTCCGATCATAGCCATAGTGGTTTCATGTGCGTCGTCCTGCTTTGACATAAACAGCGCCAGCGGTCATGTGATGGAGGCGCGTTTCTTGTAAAGATATGGCACTTTGCTCAGCGACTTTTGTATTATGCATATGAAAGCGTCCATCACATCATCTCGTGACCATCTCCTTCCCTCAAGCAGTAGTGTATAGTTTGTCCCTGTGGTGCCGACAAATGGTCATTCTTCCACACGACAGTGCTGAGGTTAAACGATAACATATATAATTAGACTATATTGTAACTATTTAAATGATATAGACATTTTCCAAATGATATTATAAATAATTAAACGTTAAATAGATAAATTAAATGATAATATATAAACATTTAAACACTATCATAAAAACTTTAAACTTACTCTCGTCCATAGGGCGCTGAGGAAGATCCTCATCAACTCCCCGCCGTATTTGTTAAGATGCATAGGCTAACCCATTTTTTTCTTCTTCGTACTGTATTTTCTCGAGCTGCCTCATCCAATTTTTTTGATTGGCTCTTGACCATATCTCCTCGCTACTAGGTCGTGGTCTTCATGCCATCTCATCCAAATAAATAAATAATGATGATGATGATGATGAATAACAACAACAACAACAACAACAACAACAACAACAACAATAACAACAACAACAACAACAATAATAATAATAACATAAGAACAAGAAAAACAAGAAAAGAAGAATAATGTTAATAATAATAAATAAATAGATAATAAGAAGCAGCAATAGAAGAAGAAGAAAAAGAAGAATAAATATAATAAAAAACAAGAAAAATAATTAATCATAATTAAATAAGAATAATAAGAAGAAGAAATATATCTAAAAAATATGAAAAATAAAAATTAATAGTACAAAGAAGAAGAAGAAGAAGAAGCAGAAAATAATAATAATAATAATAATAATAATAATAATAATAATAATAATAATAATAATAATAATAATAGCAGCAAGCAGAAGAAGAAAAAGAAAAGTAGAATAAATATAATAAGAAACATAAGAAAAATAATAAATAAATAAGAAGAAGAAGAAGCAGAAGTGTAAGAATAAGAAGAAATATAAAAATAATGAAAAATAATAAATAAATAAATAAAGAAGAAGAAGAAATGTAATAAAAAAATATGAAAAACAATAATAAATATATAAATAATAATAATAGTAAATAAACAATTATAAGAAGCGAAAGAAGAAGAAGAAGAAGAAGAAGAAGAAGAATAAATATAAGAAAATAAGAAGAATAATAAATAGATAAGAAGAATAATAAATAATGATAATAATAATAATAAATAAAAAAAATGATAATAATAACGATAATAAACAAATAATAAGAAGCAGCAGCCAACGAAGAAGAAGAAGAAGAAAGAAAATAATTAATAATAAAGAAACAAGAAAAGCAAGACGAAAAGGAAATATAATAAAAAATAAGAAGAATAAATAATAATAATAATAATAATAATAATAATAATAATAATAATAATAATAATAACAAGAAGAAGAAGAGATATGTTAGCAAATATGAAAAATAATTAGCAATAATAGTAATAATGGTAAATAAATAAATATATAATAATAATAATAATAATAATAATAATAAATAGTAATAATAAATAATAAGAAGAATTGGAACAAGGAAATGAATAATATATAAAGAATAATAATAGGAAGCTGAAGAAGAAAAACAAAAGAATAATAAATATAATAAAAAAATAAGAAAAATAATAAATAAATAAATAAATAAGAAGAAGCGGAAGAATAAGAAGAAATATAATAAAAAAAATAAGAAAAGTAATAAGTAAATAATAAGAAGACGAAGAATATGAAGAAAATTAAAACAAAAAATATGACAAAATTTAATAATAATAATAATAATAATAAAATAAATAATAATAATAATAATAATAATAATAATAATAATAATAATAAGAAGAAGAAGAAGAAGAAGAAGAAGAAGAAGAAGAAATATAAAAAAATATGAAAATAATAATGATAATAAAATAATAATAAGAAGTGGCAGCATCAGCAGAAGAAGAAGAAAAGAAAAAGATGAAGATGAAGAAGAAGAACAAGAAGAAGAAGATAATAATAATAATAATAATAATAATAATAATAATAATAATAATAATAATAAGAAAAAAATGAAAAAGAAGCATAAATATAATAAATGAAAATATGAAAAATAATAAATAAACATGACAAATACTAATAATAATAATAATAAATACAATAATAAATAACTAACTCATAAATAAATAAATAAATAATAAATAAATAAATAATTGGTAGTAGAAGAAGAAGAAAAGTAATTAACAATAAATAAATGAGAAAAAGAAGAAGAGGAAATACAATAAAAAATAAGAAGAATAAATAATAATAAATAAATAAATAATTATAATGATGATGAATAATAAGAATAATAATAATAATACTAATAATAATAATATAAGAACAAGAAAAACAAGAAAAGAAGAATAATGTTAATAATAATAAATAAATAGATAATAAGAAGCAGTAGTAAAAGAAGAAGAAAAACAAGAATAAATCTAATAAATAATAAGAAAAATAATTAATCATAATTAAATAAGAATAATAAGAAGAAGAAATATATTTAAAAATATGAAAATTAAAAATTAATAGTACCAAGAAGAAGAAGAAGAAGAAGCAGAAAATAATAATAATAAGAAGAACAACAACAAGAAAAAGGAATAATATATAAATAATATAATAATAATAACAATAATAATAACAACAAAAACAACAACAACAACAATAATAATAATAATAGCAAGCTGAAGAAGAAAAAGAAAAGTAGAATAAATATAATAAGAAACATAAGAAAAATAATAAATAAATAAGAAGAAGAAGAAGCAGAAGTGGAAGAATAAGAAGAAATATAAAAATAATGAAAAATAATAAATAAATAAATAAGAAGAAGAAGAAATATATTAAAAATATGAAAAGAATAATAATAATAATAATAATAATAATAATAAAAGAAAATAATAAAAAAAATAAGAAGAAGAAGAAGAAGAAGAAGAAGAAGAACATATAATATAAATGAAAAACAATAATAAATAATAGTAAATAAGACAATATATAAGAAGCAGAAGAAGAAGAAGAATAAATATAAGAAAAATAAGAAGAATAATAAATAAATAAGAAGAATAATAAATAATGGTAATAATAAGAAGAAATATAAAAATAAATGATAATAATAATCGATAATAAAACAAATAATAAGAAGCTAAAAAGAAGATACCAAGAAGAAGAAGAAGAAAGAAAATAATTAATAATAAAGAAACAAGAAAAGCAAGACGAAAAGGAAATATAATAAAAAATAAGAAGAATAAATAACAACATAACAACAACAACAACAACAATAATAATAATAATAATAATAATAATAATAATAATAATAATAATAAGAAGAAGAAGAAGAAGAAGAAGAAGAGATATGTTAGCAAATATGAAAAATAATTAGCAATAATAGTAATAATGATAAATAAATAAATATATAATAATAATAATAATAATAATAATAATAATAATAAAATAGTAATAATAAATAATAAGAAGAACAAGAACAAGGAAATGAATAATATATAAAGAATAATAATAGGAAGCCGAAAAAGAAAAACAAAAGAATAATAAATATAATAAAAAAATAAGAAAAATAATAAATAAATAAGAAGAAGAGGAAGAATAAGAAGAAATATAATAAAAAAATAAGAATAGAAATAAATAAATAAGAAGAAGACGAAGAATATGAAGAAAATTAAAACAAAAAATATGACAAAATTAATAATAACAATAATAATAATAATAATAATAATAATAATAATAATAGAAGAAGAAAAGGAAGAATAATAAATACGAATAAGAAGAATAAGATAATAATAATAAAAAATAATAATAATAATAATAGGAAGCAGAAGAAGAAAAAAAAGAAGAATAAATAAAATAAGAAACATAAGAAAAATAATAAATAAAGAAGAGGAAGAAGAAGAAGAAGAAGAAGAAGAAAGAAATATAATAAAAAAAGAAAAATAATAAATAATAAATAATAATAATAATAATAATAATAATAATAATAATAATAATAATAATAATAAGAAGAAGAAGAAGAAGAAGGAGAAGGAGAAATACAATAAAAATATGAAAATAATAATAACAACAATAATAATAAATATAAGAAAATAATAAATAAAAAGGAAGAAGAAAAAGAAGAAGAAGAAA
>NC_052490.1:23094690-23139041 GCF_009730915.1 Dioscorea cayenensis subsp. rotundata | reverse complement strand
TCGCGAACCACTTGCTCGAGGCGGGGATGAGAGGGCGGACCTCTATCGTGCGCTGCCGGACTCAGTTCTCCTACTTCCGACCCCTACCACGCGCACGCATTCCTCGGCACGGAGAAGCCCTCCCCTACCCGCGATTGCGACAACCCCCTACCACGACAACGACGAGTCGCCCCGATTGTGGCAGCCTCCCCGGACCCGTGGCGGCCCAGCGGCGACATTAGGCGAAGATGTCACCGTAACTCTTATGCGAGCGTACGAGATATTGATGATCGAGGTTTCCTCGGCTTGTCGCTCGTGTTGAGGCACTGGAAGGGCGTTCGCGACCATTGCGCCATCCCTCCAAAGCTGAAGCACCCGGGACGAGCGAGGCGTCGGGAATTTGGCGACGGCGACATCATCGGGAAGGTCGTTCCAAAGGCGGCCACATTCGAAGAGACTTGCGAAAAAGAGGAGAACAATCTTGCCTCTCTCTCCACCGCCGGTGACGATGAAACAATAGCAACACCATCGGTGATCGATCTGTCATTCGAGTCATCGCCGTTGATGACATGGCCATGGCGGTGGAGGGACATCGTAGATGATGTGGCCGTTCGCGGTTGAGAAGGTCGTTAACTCTCTTCTTGATGAATCGATGGACCGGTGGAACCGATGCTGAGATGCGGCATCAAAGATGGACACAATCCCTGAAGATCAAGAAGAAGTTAAGGGTATGTCTCCCAATGATGATGTTGTCAAGGCCACGGTTGAGAAGATCGTTGAGTCTGTTATCGTGGCCGTGGCGGTGGCCGACGATGCACGCATCAGCGGGACACAATCCCACCACAGCAAGAACCATGTAAGAATGTGTCGCGGTTGATCTTTGTCGCCGTCGTCCCGCATCGAAGCCGGACACAATCCCACAACAAGAACAACCATGTAAGGATGTGTACTGCGGTTGATCTTTGTCGCCATCGTCCCCGCATCGAAGGAAAGATGATCTTTGAAGACCCCGGACCGAGCAACGAGAGAGATGATCGAGGCCAATCGAAAAATGGGACCGAGCGGCTCGGGAAAGATTTTATTCGAAGAAGAAGAAATGGGTTGGCTGTCGGCGTCTTAACAAATCTGAGCGAGGGAGTTGATGAGGATCTTCCTCAGCTGCTCTATGGACGAGGTAAGTTTAAAGTTTTTATGATATTGTTTAAAGGTTTTTGTTATAGTGTTTAACGATTTTTCTAATAGTGTTTAATGCCTTTATGTTATCATTTACTTTGTCTGCTTAACGTTTAATTATATATAATATCATGTAACAATTGATAATATCATTTAAATATTTACAATATGGTCTTATTATATCTGTTATCGTTTAACCTCAGCATTGTCGTGTGGAAGAATGACGCTGTGAGCACCACACGCGACAAATTATACACCTGCTTGAGGGGAAAAGAGATGGTCACCGATGATGTGATGGAAGCTTTCAGTGTCATAATATAAAAAGTCGTTTGACAAAGTGCCATATTCTTACAAGAAGCGCCTCCATCACCGGATCAGCTATGCTGTTTATGTCAAAGCGGGGACGACGCACATGAAACAATTATGGCTATTGTCGGAGATGTTGTACGTGAACTGCATGAAGTTCAAATTATCATCCTCCCGATAATCATGAATGGCCACTTCCATGTAGTCGATCGTAGACGATGATAAACAAGAATACAGGCATTATTCTTCATGTCACGGGAATGCGATAAGGGACGCGTTGGACATGTTAAGTTCTTTAATTATGTCCGATTAATATTTGTTTGGTATTTAATCGGTATTCTAATCTCGACTTGCATATCTCGGCAGTAGGAATCTATTCGACAATTGTGCTCGATATGGAGTTCGGCGAGTCGTGACGGCAAAAAAGTACCGCTGCGTGACGACTTGGAAACCCCACGCCAAAAAAACAAGGAAGCGTCGATTGCGCCGTCTCACGTCATGCGGTTTATCGAGCAATTACTTTGGGAGTGAGAAGTTACTGCTACCGCAGCATGACGTTCCTTACCTCGAGATTAAGGTATGTTACCCGCATACTTAAGGAGGGAGGCGGACGTGTCCCATGACAAAGGGGGTCGTCACAAGCGGGTTAAATTTTTGTTTTTGAAGAACATGTCCCGTATATCTCAATATCAATTTTGTTTTCGAGTGTAAACTGGACAAATTCAATTCATTGTTTTTTTGTTTTTCGAAGAACATGACTTGTATATGTAAATGTAAATTTTGTTTGTTTTGAATTGTAAAGCAGGTTAAATTCCATTCAGTTTCATTGTTTAATTTACGTTCTAATTGTGTACATTTCACTTTCATTGTTTAAATATACTATATATCGTTTAAACATCAGATTGAAATATTTCAAATTACGATGTATCCGTTTAAAAAATAACACATGCTCTGTTTAAATAAATCGCATTCATCGAAAAGAGTAAGAGTTTAAATATGGAAAGTTGCCGATCAATACACAATGTTTCTCTTTAGAAACAATGTTTCTCTTTAGAAATATTTTCGATTAAGGTATGTTACCCACATACTTAAGGAGAGGGAGGCGGTAGGCGTCCATGAGAAACGAGTTTAAATATGGCGTCAGCGTTCATTCGAGTTTCATTTCATTGTTTAATTTACGTTGTAATTGTGTACATTTCTGTTTCATTGTTTAAATATACCATATATCGTTTAAACATCAGTTGAAATATTTCAACTTACAGTGTATCCGTTTAAAATAACAATGTCTCTGTTTAAATACATTCAATTCGGGTTAAAAGAGTAAGAGTTTAAATATGGAAAGTTGCCCATCAATACACAATGTTTCCCTATCATCGTCGACTTATTTACAATGCCTAGTCGTGCGATTTTCATTCAGAAGATCGTCGATTGTGACCGGATCCATGGCGGCCAGCTGCAATGTAACTTCGCGGACATCAAAGCGCTTGCGACTCGATCCTCTTTTCGTCTAGGCCGCCCTGGGCTTCCTCTCGTCGCAGGCGGTCGTGAACGAAGCTCACGATTTACGTACGAAGGCCTGTCATACGTCGGGTATGGGGAATATAGCTTTCTTGTGCGCCCGAGTTTGTAATTGTCGGCGGTGAAGTACCCGCTAATAAATCGATGTACGTTGGTGTGCATGCTGCATTATTGCTTTGCATAGCGTGTTTTGCGAGGGATACCATAAACTTGCCACCTTCGACATGAACAAGTTCGATGGCGAGATCTACTGAGTTCTTTCGTCCTCAACAATGATCTCTACCTTCGAATGTATGTGCGGGCATAAATAGGTCTCCCATTTGTTCGCTTGCTCACGCTGGGTTACATAACATCGCATCAACTGCAAATAGGTAAACAAAGGCGATGGTTAAATAATTCAGTAAACATGTTTGAACATTATTGTAAATATTTAAAGCGAAAAGGATTAATATTTAAAAGTCGGATAAGTGTAATTAAACAAAGATTGAGAATGTTTAAAGGGTGACACTAAATGTTAAGTGTAAACCAACATTCGCGAGACCTTATGGAGTCGACCATTTTTTACGTCACGGTAAATGACGTGCTTCCTTGATCCAAGCATTGAACGACTCCATGACGTTTGAATACATCTCACCCCAACGATCACCTCCGAGCGGATAATTCGACCAATGTGCCATATCCGATTTATTAATCAACAGGTGATGAGCTTGGGTGATGTGGCATGCGATTCATTCACGGTATCATCGAAATCTTTTAGCCGTGGGATGCCCTACGCAATCGCGGAAGCATATAGACCCGACACTCCTCCCTCAATGCCTTCCCAAGTCCGACATTGGCTTTTCATAAAATTGGCCTCCAAATGTCGAAGACAGTATGCATGTGGCGACGAAGGGAAGACTCTCGCAATTGCGCTCACAAGGCCCTTGGACCTGTCCGACACGAAGGTAATTATCTCATGATAATCTCCATATGAACCAAGTCCAATTGGCATCGGTCTCGTTGTCGACTATACCGAAGGCGACGTGGAAAAAACCATTGTTTCCATCTTTCCCTGTGGCACCCGATGAGTATACCCGATATTTTCCCGGGAGGTGTGTACCATCGAGAAACAATGACGACCTCCAAGCCCTCTTGAATCCCACAATACAGCGCTAAAAAGAAAAAGAATGCACGTTTAAAAGCGATCACCGTCTCTTTCCACGATCGCACTGCACGAGGTTGTCTCGATCACCTTATCCACATACCAAAGCAAACGATACGTAGCGGAGATGTCACTGCTAGTCGAGGACCACCCGGGCATGCTCTTTTTCCCAACCAAGCACTGCTTGTATGGTATGTGGACACCATGTTCCCGCAACATGTCCTTCCGAATGTCGATGACCTTGTCATGAGGGGACGGTCGTGAGCTTCCGAATCACTCGTGCGCTAACCCATTTTTTTGAGCGCTTTCGGATGCGACGCCGAACCTATGCCACCACCGCAAGTGTGTGACGGGTTGATTGTCTTGAAGGCACCAATGAAGGCGCCAATGACAACCATCGGCAGCGCATTCCACATTCACCCGATATTTTTCGTTCTTTATGAATTTGAAGTCAAAATTCCTTTTGATTGCATGATTTGAAGTACATCCTCGAAATGTTCGACACCGTCAAAAGCGTTGTCCAATATCGAGACAACACTTGAATGATCGGCGAGGAAGGAAGACATCCCACGCCGTCGAGGGTCGACCATGGGGATGAGCTGGAGCACTCGCGAGAATCTGAATTCACGCCAACACTTGATCGAATGAAAAGATCAATATGTTAAGCGGAGAATATAATGTTTAAGTGATAATGACAATATTTAAATGTTAAATTAAATACTTAGCGATTAACTAATAACGTAAATGACTAGTACAATATGTTAACCGATTGATCGGACATATTTAAACACTAATGACCCCGGATAAGCGGAATAATTAAAAGAGAAGGAACTTCAGACGAGTAAAACTTCGTTTTCATTAGGATTCGCGATGTCACATTTTTACGTCCCGACGACAAGATCAACTACTGACACATTTGAAGATGGAGTGCGCGTGACACATCCAGCTGGAAGTCAAAATCGTTTTCTATTGGGCAAACCGTTTTATATCCATCCGGTGTGATGAACTTAACCACGACAAGAGAAACTTGAGACCCCATCGCTCACATATCTCATTAACACCAACTCCCAAGAAGTCGAGCAGTGAACATTAGCATTCTTCTCTCCCCGTTGAATCTAGCAATACCACAAAAACTCTCCATAATATATCGGTAACAAAAAGTCTCAAGTGATAAATATCAACCCCGTCTTAAAGGATGTTTCCTAACCTCCTTCATCTAGAGAATCCTCCCCAATCACGCAATACGTGAAAACTTTCTTTTCTTACCCAAGTCGAAAAGCTCGCTTAATTGCTTACCCGTCATCCACCGCTGGAGAATCCTCTGCATTCAGGCAATTATGCGAGCATTTCGTCTTGGGCAAGAAAAGATAATTTAACTTGTTGCGTGATTACGACTGATTGATTCTCAAGATAAGGAAGGAGGTTCACGAAACATCCTTTCAGATAGAGTGGTTGTCCATGGGAAGAGGAGGAAGAGGAGGAGGATGATGAGGGACGACGGCAGTGGTTATCCATGGGAAGGGTTCTTCACGGTTATTTATGGTGTGAAGTCCACAAGCGCGTCGACTCTTCGTATCCGAGAAAAAAATCAAACGCATACGATGGGACCGACATTGGTCGATTACAACGAGCGGGTGTTCGGATATTTATATTACCGTGCATAAGAATTAATGCCGTCATTAATTCTTATGCACGGGATACTCATAACCTTGCCACCGCCACGTGCACGCTGCCAACAATTCGATTAAAGCGAAAAAGATCACCGTTTTTACGCGAGACTTTGATAATTTAAAGCGTTAATATGAAAAAGTTATACATGTAAAGATAATGTTAAAGCGGCGATAACAAGTATTAAAGCGGACATGACAATTATTAAACATATTAGTAATATATTTAAACGGATAATAGCAAATAGTTAAACATTATTTAAAAATATACAAAAAAGATAACCATAAACGAGAAGAACTTTTACAACGAAATGAACTCGTTTTCAAACGGAGACGACAATGGCACATGCTCGCCTCGACAATAAAAATCGAATCTGACTCATTTGAAGATGAAGTGCACTTGACCAATCCGATGGAAATCAACTTCATTTTACGTTGGAGAAACCGATTTATATATTTCGGGTATGATAAACTTCACCCGGACTACCACAAATGAGTCGCCATAATAAACTCCTCGCTGAATGGTCAAACTGATAGCAACGAAGAGTTCTCACCGTATTCACGCAGACCGGCGAATCGAAGTCGAACAACTCAAATGAGGAGAAATGAGGAGAACAACAAGATGTAATGCAACTCCTATGCATTGTC
Organism: Dioscorea cayenensis subsp. rotundata; assembly: GCF_009730915.1. Classification (NCBI taxonomy): domain Eukaryota; kingdom Viridiplantae; phylum Streptophyta; class Magnoliopsida; order Dioscoreales; family Dioscoreaceae; genus Dioscorea; species Dioscorea cayenensis. The sequence goes on along the minus strand of NC_052490.1, from coordinate 23,132,609 downwards.
TCATCGAAAACCAAGCGAGAAAAGCCCTTGAAAAGGTTGAACATGATGTGATTTGGCGCTTTCTTTTCCCACCATTTTTCAAGGCCAAAAATGGGATTTCACAACATGGACCCATTTGAAGTGAGCAGTGAGGGGTAATAGGGGAAGTTAAACACTAATGGAAGAGATCGTCAGGGGTGTGTAAAAGTAAGAGGGGGTTTTTGGGAAGTTTGAAAAATTACGAGGGGTGAACAGTAATTTTCCCTTTAATTAATCATATGAAACTATTATATTTATTATTTAACAATTTAATTAATTGAAATATTAGCAAATTTATCCCAATTAATAGTAATTTGTGGTTCAATAATATCAAAGGGTTTTTAAATGGGTGGATGAGAGATAGTTTTCTTTAATAAACTCTCAAACATAAGGTGGTCCATTCATTTTTCTTTTTTTAGCAAAGATACTTTAATTAGGAAATCAAATTAATAATTTTCATCAAAAGGAAAAAAACAAAATATTGAAGCATCAATCTATCTCACATTACTTTCCTATAGTGTTATCACTGGTCAAATGAAATGATCAGAAATTTATAAATTCCAAACTACCTTAATTATCATTACATTAACTCACCTTGTTAAAAAAATTTAATATAATATGAGACCTAACAATCTTTATTGCATGGTAAGATAATAAGATGGAACAAATATAAATGTCATCGGTCAAACATCTTAAAAGATATAATGGATAAATTTAATATTTAAAACCCATAAAAGTACCTTTAATTTAAACTATTTAAAAAGAATAAATAAACACTTATTTATTGTAAAAAAAGGGAAAAAAAAAGGTTATGAGCTTAAATTTAAATCATTATCTTATATTTCATTTTTAATTTTAATTAAGTTTTGTGGTTTATTTATTTTATTAAAAAAATTAAATCATTCTTAATCAAAATAAAATTTGAATTAACGCATATCACTTCAATCAATCAAATAAAACAATAGATAAATAAATAGATAAATCCTAAAACAACTCATCAATCCATCCAGCTTCATTTTCTACTTTCTCAAAACCAATCGAATAAAAGAAAAATAACTAAATAAATAAACAAACAAATCATCCCCCAAACGTTAAGCTAGCAATTTATTAAACATCATTTTCTACTTCCTCACGACTAGTTAAACAAAAATAAGGAAAACAAAAAACACAACCAAACAATATTTCCAACAATTAAAAAAATTTCTTTCATTATCAAATAAAACAATTAAAGTATTATTCAATTATTTAAAAGTCACAAATATATATATAATTGAATAAACCACCTTTTTATATTAAAAATAAGAGATATAAAAAACAGAAGATATAAGGAATTGTTATAAACAAATATTTCCAACACTGTAGCAGTCGACGGTACTGTAACTATTCCACCAACCAGGGTATTTTGGACCGTTGGATCAAATCGATCCTGGCCGTTTATTCAACTTTTGTAACCCCATAAATACCCCCATTCATTTGTAAATTGGATATAGAGAAGAGAAAGAAAAGAGAGAAATAAAGAAGAGGGAAGAAGAAGAAGAAGAAAAAAGGGTTTTTTTGGTAAATATTCTGGGTCTCTATTTTTATTACTCTCTATATATTTATGATATATATTCTTAACAGGAATAACATAATATACATCCACTAGCAATAATGGATTAAACAAGAATAAAAAACAGTAAGAGTACAGTCTTTGGAATAACTGAGAAATCACTCTTAGAGGGCAGATTCTGACTTGTTAGGTATTGCCAATTGCTAGGTGGGTCATCCACTCCTCATAATAGCTTATTTTGTTAGAATTTTCTAATTTTAACTTTGATAAAAATCTAAAAACATTCTAAAAAAAAAATATCCAACTATAATGAATATCTGAAAAATCACTTTAATGGCAAGAATGTTTGCACATTTAATTCACACAAAAAAAAATAAAATTCACTTAAAATTCACATTGATCTATATTTACACTTGTGAAAAAAACTAAAAAAAAATGTGGCAACAAAATAAAATTTTTTTTTTTTATTTTCTCTTATTACCTTCTTTTTTTATGCTTTCTCGATGGTTAAAAAGCTTCTCACCATGATAAATATTTATAGACAGAGAGAAAGGGAGTTGCACCCGATTTTAACTTCAGTTTTAATCCTCTTTGACTATCATAAATGAAGTTTACCTTAATATTAAAAGTTCAAAACTTTATGCGGATCTAATTAATATTCTATTAAGCCTTCTGTTAGATAAGCCACGTACCTTAGAATAATTTATTCTTACACATTTCACTCATGGGCAACCTCAAAAATTTCAGCCTTTTCTTCATCGTCGAGAAACTCCTGACCTCTCCGGCTTTATTCTCTTGGTCACCAAAATAACAAATGTTAACGTAAATAAAATGAAATCAGTATTGTTGCCTTTTTTTCATCACCATTGACAAAAGTGAGAAAGCATTCCAACAAGAGCACCCCGAGAAGCACATTTTGCTTAATAAAAGACCAGACTTAGACTCAACAGGTCAACAAAATCTAATGCCAAAACAAACATGACCATTTCAATTATTCCATTATTATGATAAATATAAATACAACCTTTTTATGTGGCCCAAAATGCACATCAAACTCACCAACTAACCATATCACGTGAATTAGGCATATATGTGAAATACGTGATAAAAAACTAGTCAATAGTCCAACGTTCAAACTTCATAGTTCACTAGAAATCACCATGAAATTCATTGCTCTTTAATTTCTATATATACCCCCCTCATTCATCTCAAAATCCACATCATTCAAAGGAAACACTCATAGTCATACCATCCTTTGAACAACATAACATGATGGATGAGCTTTTCAAGTGTGATGCCAACTATGTTCCTTTAAGTCCTGTTAATTTCCTCCTCCGAGCTGCCGGAGTTTACTCCGGCCGCACTTCGGTCATTTACAAGCGTGTTCGGTTCACTTGGGATCAGACTTATGTTCGTTGTCGCCGTCTTTCTTCTGCTCTCTTGTCTCTCGGCATTCAAAAGAATGATGTGGTAAGTGTTTTTTACAATATGTTTGCGTCTGTGAGACGTGGTGCTGGATCTTACTATTTTTTTCTTTTAATGCATATTAAGGTATCAGTGCTCTCGCCAAACACACCGGCGATATATGAAATGCACTTCGGAGTACCGATGGCGGGAGGTGTACTAAACACAATAAATACCCGCTTGGACGCCGGTAACATTGCGACGATCCTCAAACACTCGGAGGCGAAGATTTTCTTTGTCGACTACGAATACGTACCTCTAGCAAAAGAGGCATTGAAGATACTTATAAACAACACAAATTCTTCATCAGCCTTACCTCTAGTGATCGTCATCGATGATCTCGACACGCCGACTGGAATCCGTCTCGGTGAGCTCGAATATGAGTGTTTACTTGCCGGAGCTGATCCGAACGTCGAGCTCAAGGAACTCAAAGACGAGTGGGATCCGATCGCCCTGAATTATACCTCCGGCACGACGTCGGCTCCGAAGGGAGTGGTTTACAGTCACCGCGGTGCGTATTTGAGTACAATGAGTCTTCTTCTACAATGGGAGGTTGGATCAGAGCCGGTTTATCTCTGGGCGTTGCCGATGTTCCACTGTAATGGGTGGACGTTCACGTGGGGGATGGCGGCGCGCGGCGGCGCAAACGTGTGCATCCGATCTCCGACAACAACTGAAATCTACAAAGCAATCTCCGACCACAAAGTCACACACTTCTGCTGCGCTCCTGTTGTATTCAACATCCTTTTAGAAGGTTCCAACAACCGTCGTCTCCCTCACAAAGTCAACGTCCTCACCGGCGGTGCCCCGCCGCCGGCCACCGTGCTGCAATCTATGCAACAACTAGGCTTCCACGTAACACATGCCTACGGCATGACGGAAGCCACTGGACCGGCGCTGGTTTGCGAGTGGCGACAAGAATGGGACCAGCTCAGCCCTGACGTTCAATCGAAACTCAAAGCCCGGCAAGGTATCAGTGTCTTAACCCTCGCCGGCGCCGACGTGATCGATAAGACTACCATGAAGAGTGTACCAAGAGATGGTGTCTCTCTCGGAGAGATTGTTCTCCGAGGAAGCAGCATCATGAAGGGTTACTTCAAGAACGTTAAGGACACCAAAGAGGCTTTCAAAGATGGCTGGTTTTTCACCGGTGATGTCGGTGTTGTCCATCCTGATGGGTATATGGAAATCAAAGATAGGTCTAAAGATGTGATAATCTCAGGTGGAGAGAATATAAGCAGTGTTGAAGTTGAGAGTGTGGTTTATCAGCATCCGGTGGTTGCCGAGGTGGCCGTCGTCGCAATGCCACATTCTTTGTGGGGAGAAACTCCATGTGCTTTTGTTGTTTTGAAGAAAGAAGTAAGAGATAAAAATATTAAGGAAGATGAGATCGTTAGGTATTGTAAGATGAACATGGCCGGATTCATGGTGCCGAAGAAGGTGGTTTTCATGGAGGAGTTGCCGAAGAATGGTACCGGAAAGGTGACGAAGGCTAAGCTTAGGGAGATGGCTCGCCTGATCAAGATTCCGGCAGGTGAAACGCCGGTGACGGTGAGTAAGAAGGGAAGGGGTGTTACTGGGAGTAACGGTAATAACGGCCGGTCTGATCAACAGGTGCATGTGCTTGCTGTTTCCAGGCTTTGAGATTCGTGGAAAGGTGTTTTGGTAATTTGGTGTTGTTTTTAGGTGCTTATATTATATATATATATATATATATATATATATGTAAATGATGGTGTTTCTTTTAATTAATGTTAAATGTGTTTTATTTTATATATATATATATATATATATATATATATATTGGCATAATAAATTTGGGAGATCTATTATTTTATTTTATTTTTATATAAATTGAGGAGAATTATTTGTGAACTGTGACAAGGTGTTTTTTTTTTAAAAAAATGTGGATAAACCACTTCAATTAAAAAAGAACAATTATAAAAACAAACACCAAACAAGAACGCCTACCACTAGATGTGATGATCGAACATCAAATACCGATAACAAAAGTACAGGGAATACAAGAACTAAGCGAGGAGGAAAAACCGTCCTCAAGGTCACCAAGACTCATAACTAAAGCTCTGATTATGAACCTCCTCAAACGGCAGAGATACACTAACTACCTCTACCCAAGTGCCAATGAACTCCAGATTTCTTCTGATAGTAGAGATATCATCTTCATACTTCTCACTAGGGCCCACATCAACTGAAGATAACCAAGATAAGATCATCCGGTTAATTTTTAAGATAATGCAATGCACAGGCAAAATATTGGCATTAAAAATGCAATCATTTCTGGTAAGCTAAATATTCCAAACAATCACTTTCGTGACCAGATCCCCGAAAGTCCTCCTAGTGAGATGCCAACATGATTAGGAAGCTGAAAAAGCCTGATAAAGTAATTCCACACATTTTTGGCAAATGGTGGATCAGGAAGCTGACAAGGTATTTGGTTAAGGTTAGAAAATAATAAGTTTTTATTTATTTGATAAAAATATAAATAATTATTTAAAAATTAGAATTAGAAAAAAAATTGTTAGCCAAAGTGTTTTTATACTAATTAATAAATTTATTAACTATTTAATATATATATATAATCTCAAAAGCTAAGAAAAAAAATTAAAACCGAGTATTTTGACTTTTGGTCTAGAGAAGGTGCTCAGACATACGAATGAAATTATTATTTTCTCAACCAAGTACTCAATATATTCAAAATTTTATATTTATTTATTGGGACTTTGATTTTGACAAAAATGATCAAATCATGAATTCCAAGACTTTTTTTCGTACCTAAATAAATGGCATTTTAAAAATAAAAAATTTTGTTTGTAGATAAGTGATATTCATATTTTTTTTTTCTAACTTTATTTTTGCCTTAATAAAAAGAATTTTACCATATTTTTCAATATGAGAAATTATTGTTGTGCAGGAGAAAATTAGTGAAGTAATAATTTGATTTTTTTTCCATAAATTGGTATTTTAGTCAAACATTTTTATAATTTAAGATACAAATGCGAAGTTTTCTATACAAGTCTCAACTACCTATTTGTTGGTGGATTTATTTATTAATTTTCCCCTACTTTTAAAAATATTTTGACATAAAATTGTCTTATATGCATATTTCTAATAATAATCGTATAAATATAGCATTCCAATTCTATTCATATTAAATGATGAAATTCAACAATTTATTTATTATTTTATTTAATGTATCACTTTTTAAGGTGATTTGATTATTATTGTTATTTTAGAAATTCAAAACAATATAGCTATTTCTATAGCATTAAATAATATGAAATGTAACATAAACCACACTTGAATAAATACGCTTATATATTTTGCTGCCAAACAGGCCTTTGTATATAGATACAAAAACATGTCCAAATGTGAACCTTCTTTGCGTTTATACTAGTCAAACAAAAACATGACTTAACTTTTAAATATTATATGACTTTTGCTTCCCTTTTGAAAATAATAAAAAAAGCTACATATTACGTGGGTAGTATATATATATAACCAAATGTGAAAGTTCCTTGCTTTTCTAGTCAAGCAAAAAATATTCATATGTTAGGATGACCAAATGGAAACACAAGAATCATAGTCCACTCTCCATTTATTAATTCTCCACAAAGATTCAACATCATAATACAATAATAATAATAAAATAATAATAATATTATTATTATTATTATTATTATTATTATTATTATTATTATTATTTTAAAAAATCAAAGGAATGCACATGCATAAAGTAAATACTTCAACTTATTTGTGCACTCACTCGACAAAACTTGATATTTAAATTCAACCAAGAGGTGATTGCCATAACGACAATTTTACATAAATTTTTAATTATTTCATATTTAAATTTAATATATATATGATATGAATAATTATCGTTAATTCATTTCTATACAACGGATAAAAGTTAAATGCATTGAAAGAAGCCATATTTGATGAATGTGAATTGTGACCCATTAAATTTAATTTTAAAGAAAGATCAACCGCGACATCATATTAAAAATTTTATTATTTTATATTTAAATTTGATGTACTTTGCATATGTGTTATAAATAATTATTGTTAAATCAAAGAGTATTTGGTCCAGTTATTCTGGCAGGATTGCATAAAGTTTTGTTTAAATAACTTTAATTATTTGAGTTCGAAATACGCTGAATATAATGATACTGAAAATCTCCAGTTGTTAAAACTATCTTACAACCTAATCCCCATATCAACCAAGCAAAGATGTATAAAAAAAAGATGTATAAAAAAAACTACCATCATCCTTGTACATATACAAGCTCCTAACTTATCTGCATGTGCCATTTGTCAAATAAATTAATAATAAATTAATAAATTAATTGTTGTTAAATAAATCATGAAATTTTGTCAAGAATTCAAAGATAGAAGTGTCGTTTTAGTTGTATACAGATCAAACATTAAATGCATTGAAATAATGTATAGAAATTTCCAAATTATTTAATGAACAAACAAACAAGTTTAAGACTCTAAGAGGAGAACTGTTGTTTTTATATATTTAATTGGTAATTTGTATAAAAAAGAAATTTCAATCATATAAAATTTAAGTTTTTGGACTTTCAAAGTCTCCGGGTATTGATAGGATTTAAGTACGAACTAAGAAAAATATGATAATGGGACTATTTGAAAAATAAAAACAACAAAAAGTCATTAATAAATTGGTTGAATTGTCACATTATATATCAAACCCCAACTTTCATAATGAAATTTTGTCTTATTAAGTACGAAAATTTTGGGATTAAATTAAACAAAATAATTTTAGGTGCCAACTAAATCGGAATCTGCAACTATATAATCAACTAAACGTACCTATTTGTCTGAATATATATATATATATATATTAAGGATTAAAGTATATTTACACAAAAGTATAATATATAGTATTTTATTTATTTATTTATTTGGGATGAAAATCAAGCTCAAGTAAAACACAAGATAACTTGTGAAATTCATATATAAGATTTTCAAGATTGTTTGTATTTTTTATTCATATGAAATTAATTAGGAGGAGATCCGTTATTTTTTTTTTCTTTGTTTTGTTTTCACATTTAGTGGAAGGGTTGTTGTACTTTTTTGTTGTTTTTTTTTAATGTTTTATCCACTTTTTCCAAAAAAAAAGTTAAAGAATAAAAAATAATTAATTCATAAATAATATTTATAAGTTTATGACTTTAGAACTTTTAAATACACAACTAAACTATAATATATGGAAGATTTGTTTTAGTGTTTGTAAATGAAAGATATATAATAACTCAACCATAATATATAGAAGATTTTGTTCTAATATTTGTAAATAAAAAATATATAAAATAAATCTAGGACGTTCATTTTCATATTTGAGCTCGTAAAAATAATGAGAAACACATGTACAATTGCAAATATTTAATTAAAATTACACTAGGCAAAACAAGTTTGTGAAAAGTGTGAAAAAATTAGATTAATATTTTTTAAAAATATTAAAATTTATCAACAATGTTATAGTTATTATTGTAAATAATTATTTGACAACTTATTTTTTTTTTCCAGAATGAAAAAATCTTAACGTCAAATATCTCTATTTTTGTTGCATGATTTTTTCAGCAAGTTTGTCTAATGTGCAATATGAATCATGACATTTATAAATTTTATAGAAATAACGTTTATTGTTTCACTTTCACAATTTTTTTTATTTTGATATAGCAGACAATATAGAAGACCAAAATAAATTATAAATTTTAATAAATAATAATAAAAGCATTATGGTGCCAAAAAACAAAACTACAAAAATAATGATATAAATAGTTATTTTGTCACTCGCCCAATTTTCAAGTATAAATTAAATTCTCACCAAACATGTACTTCTATGTATTTATTTATATGTGCGTATACATGCAATTTTTAAGTACGACTATAAAATCATACCAATAAAATGGTTGGAAAAAATCTATTGGTACTTATTTATGTAATAAATTAATTAATGTTGTTCATAAATAATGGTTACTTCCAAATTCCAATATATCAAATAAAATATAATTAACCATATATAAATTTTATTTATTTTTTCAAATATTTTGTTGTCAAAATAAATAATTATCTAACAATTTTTCCCCTAAAAATAAAAAATTAAAATCAAACACTTATATTTTTTGTTACATGATTTTTCAACATTTTGCCCATATGTAATTCTTTTTTTATTTTTTATTTTTGAAAAAAATGGTGTTTGTGTTTGAACACGAGCATATTATTGATTTTAATACATTAGATTCAATAAATTATAAACAATCATTTGATAAACAAATATTTTTATATAAAATCTATAAATATATTATTGCACAAATTGTACAAAATGATTTTGATATTTTCTTTGGACCAATTCTACCAAACTTCAAATACTTGTTTAAAAAAAAATTGAGCAACCCACGGATTTGAACCTTCAATCTATGACTTAGAAAAAGCATGAAATATTATAAGGTTGGTCTAAACTTCAAACATATATATGCAAACATTTAATAATTTTTTAATATATATTTATGTAATTGAACAGATATTTTTAATTTTACATACAACTTTAAAATTAGACCTAGAAAGAAAACAAATTATTGGTGACTCAATGTTGTTCAAACAATAATATATAATTAATTGGATTTTGGGCTAGGAAAACCCCAAAAAACTAAATCAATATGTCAAGTAGCGATAAAAAAATATTATTATCGGTGATGTTTTACATTGCCACATTATTGCATTAATGTTTTATTTTATAAAAATGGATTACCAATACTACTTTATTGAAAATAAAATAAAATAAAAAGAGTACTTTAATGACCGATAAAAGATAAATGAGAAAATATGAAAGTATGATATTAATTAAAAATAGAGCCAATTAAAAAACAACGATAAAAATAACTGATAAAAATAATAATAATAAAAAAACATGTGGCACCTTAGGGACTAATAAGGGCATTATCCATCCAACTAGTGCAGTTTAGTAAATATGTGATAAGAGATTAGTCGGAACTAGTATTAGTTATCGGTTTTTTAAATTATTCACATGAATCTCACGAATTTAAGTTTATTTCCACCCTAGATATTTATGTGAAATGATTTTCTAAACCCTACAACAACGGTACCATTATTATATGCGCTAGCAATTCCTATGTTCATTATTTATATAAGATAGTTAATGTAAATAATTATTTCCATAATAAAATTTTTAGGGCTTTTTTTTCAACTAGCTTTTTCTTATATAATATCAAAATTGGCTTCGGTTACTTTGTTCAATCAAAATGGTACTGGAGCTATTATATCAATTCCTATTCAGCACGAGTATGAGGACTAGACACGCCAAAAGCTTCTTTTGAATTTCATGGAGTGTGATAAGGTGGATAAACCACTTTAATTAAACTAAGAAGAGTAAACACAAAACAAACACCCAAAGCGACAAAGACACACCACAAGAAGTGATACAAAGACTACCAAAAACAGACCACCTGAGGATACAAAGCCATCCTCCAGACCATACAAATAACAAACACTATCCCGCATCCAGAACAAGTGCCTCCTCGGCAGCAGCATCCTCCCTAGTCGAGCATCCCCTCGAACCAAGAAACTCAAGGTTACGCTTAACAGTAGCCATGGACTCCACCCCCACCAAGGGTGTCTCCCTTCCATCCTGAAAATGTGGCCCATCTAATATAGCCAAGGCTACGAATGACCAAACAACAATTGGAAGAGGAATAAAACACCAGCCCACTTCACAAATCAGAAAAGAATTAACAAAAACTAACCTGAAAATAACACTAGCAGTAGCTTGGCCCATCAATAAATCTAGCCCAAGAACAATCAAAAGTGGATCTCCAATCCACTCAAACGTCACGTAGGCAACCTGCGGCACCAAGATCCCGTGGTCAAAAACCTCAACCAGCTGTTGGGCGCCACCTGTAGGCCTCACATGATCCTGCAGAGTTATTACACTCTCGACACAACGCTGCCTCGAGATCTGTGACCGCTCCTCATCCCAACTCTTTGACTAACTACGCTCGGGGAACTGATCCCGCTTCCGACCGTCGGTCCGACCAACATCACCATCCTCTCCGGTCCGACCAACGTCACCATCCTCTCCGGTCCGACCATCGTCACCATCCTCTCCGGTCATCGCCACCCGAGCAGAGCTCAACTAGAGAAGCACGTCTCCAGCACTGTGGGAGCAAGGCTCCACCACCTCAGGCAGTCCACAAGGAATCGCCGAGCCGCCATCGTGGGAGCAAAGCTCAACCACCTCCAGCAGCAACCCCAACAATCCTGAGGCCCTGCCCCCAACCTGAGCAAGGCATGACTGGATAAACACTTCTCTATCACTGTGGGAGCAAAGCTCCACCAACTTCGCCCGAACACCAGACAACAATGAGCTTCCGTCGTGGGAGCGGAGCTCAACCACCTCAGGCGACTTTCCCGGTAGTCCTAAAGCCCCGCTACCAACCACTCCGGCATGGAAGCCCCGCCCCACCCTCGCCTCAAGTGGCCTGTCCTCCATTCCGCCATCGAGGAGACCAAGGTCCATACTAACGTGGGAGCCCCGCTCCACCACAACTTCAACTAGACCATCCTCCACCCCCACCTCGCGAGAACCAAGCTCCACCGCCGCACACTTCCCAGGAAAGTAGACGAACTCATCTACAACCTCTAACAGCTCCACAATGGCCTCCCCATCGCCTTCTTCAACCCTATGAAAAGCATCCACGCTCGACTCTGATGATGCACACTCCACCCCAAACAGCGAATCCAAGGTTAAGACGTACTCACCCTCATCTTCCTCCTCGCCAACATCCTCAAGGTGACGAGGAGAAAGACACAAAGATACGAAGACCGGCCAGCCATCTGGGTCAAAGGTGAGACGAACGTCGCTACCCATTTCATCAAATTAGAGATGCCATCCATGGAGTGTTTTTAAGCCCAAAATTTTTTTAAGCCTATAGAATATTAATTTTTAAAAAACTATTTATTTTTTTAAAAAAGCATTAGCATTTTTAAATTGGCAAGTATTATTGCATTCTTTTTAAAGCATACTTGTGTTTTAATTTGTTTAAAATCTTTTTATTTTTAAAATGATTTTAAACTATTGAAACATCTTCTTCCACCTATAAACATAAAGGAGTTTGATATACACATAAATAATTTTAAACAAATATATTTTCCATCCAATGTTAACTAAAATAGTAATAATAATTAATTTATATAGTTTAAAAATATTTATGGGTGTTGTGAAACTCAATTACGGATATGGTTGTAAGGGGAAAGATATATATATATATATATTTAAAAATCATGTTCGAATAGGTTAAAAGAATCTAAAAACAAATAAGTTTTAAACAAATTCAAACACAAATAAAAGTTTTAAAAAAAATGCAAGAATGCTTGTCATTTAAAATAAATATTAAATCTTTTTTGAAAAACCTATTTGATTTTGTTAAAAAAAAACTATTATCATTACGGTGTATATATATAGTTTAGAGTAAAAAATTAATTTTTAAATTATTAAAGCATTTATATCACTTCTATATTTATAATAAATTAATATATTCTCAATCCAATATTAAAGAATGATAATATTATTAATTATTTAGTTTAGAAATGTTTATGTGTGTGTATGAAACTCAATTATTGTAACTTGTAAGATGAAAAATTTGAACATTTTCTTAAAAATAATAAGTTTAAAAACTGTTAGTTACGCCGATGTGGTTTGTGGTTTTAGAAAAACACTCAAACACTCATGCAATCTCACACAAACCAAACAAGAAAGGAGACACACAAGATTGATAACCCAGTTCGGTGTCCACTCACCTACATCTGTGGGGCTAAGCTCGGAGATAAACAATCCACTAAAATAGGTGAAAATAGATGAGTACAAACACTTGTCACTCACACTTTTAACAATAAAGATCACTACCCTCTCTAGATTGTCTAGTGCTCACACTCTCTTCTCCACAAGAGCTACAACCAATCTCAGAGCAAGATAGCTTATATAGACGCCTCAACGTCCTAAATATAGTATATACCTCTTTCAGAATCTCCGCGGCTACTAATTTAAAAACCTTCCAAAATTAGCTGTTGCAACTCCTGTTGTAACATGAATTGCAACATGGCTCTGACTGCTGACTTGACTGAGTTCTGGTTATGTTGCAGACGACCTCAAGACCCATCAACCTCCCGGTCATGCTTACTCCGAGTCGGTGCAGTCAAATCTCCCGATCCCGACTGCCAGCAACTAGCCTACCTCCTCAGTTCATCATCACGCAGTCCCCTCGCAAGGGACGCACATTCTTGTGCATCTTTACGAAACTTATCAAACTTGATCTTCAATTCACCCAAGTTTGGTCTTCAAATCTTTCGAAAAAAGATCTTTAATCAATCAACTCAATCATGCCAACAATAGGTATGTCTTCAAATCTTGCCCTTAATAGTCTTCAATCATCCTCATTAAAGTTCCTTCAAATCATACAATCTATAGATTTTCAATCATATCATTGATAGGTATTTCTTCAATTAAGCTCCATCCATATTTAGCATACAATCAAATCACCCTAAATATGGTCTTGATATGGTCTTGTCTTCAAGTTGTAATAAATTACTAAAAATAACTCCACCAAGATCTTCAAGATATTTGCCTCCAAGTTGTAGATTTACTAAAAATAGTTTCACCAAGATGTTCAAGATGTTTTCCTCCAAGCCAATATTTCTTGCCATGTCACCATACTTTGCCATGTCATCATTTGTGCCATGTCACATAGGTTGACACGTCATCTTGACTATGTGTTAAATCATGCCAATAAAAATGCGGTTGCACTAACAATAACAATGGTCCAAACCAAAATTTCTGTGTGTTTTTTTAAATAGACGTTTTTAGAAAATTAAATTTAATAAGACTTTTAAAAAAATTCAATAGTATCTTTTTTATACTATTTTAGTAGAATATGGGCAAACAAAAGCCCAAAAGCTTTAAATTTGGGGCCCGGTCATCATTTAGCTTAAACTAAATTTATGATAAATATATATTTTTTTAAAAAAACAATAGGTTCTAATTTTTTTTTTATGGTGAATAAGATGGAGAGTTTGATGCTTTTCTCTCTTATAAATTTTTTTTTTTTAAATTAACAAAAACTATACACATGACGGCAGCATTTCAACTGATCCTAGCCATGTGTGTGGTTGAGGTCCTCTTGTTGTTGTCTTTCTTTTTTCCTCTTCTTTTTATTGTCCTCTTGTTCTAATTTGAGTTTATTTTTATTTTGTTGTATTTTACATGTTTCCACGGCTAATGGACTATATTTGTACTCTTTTTAGTTTTAATGTATGTGATTCATCCATTTTTTAAAAAAAAAAAAAACCATTGTCATGCAAATTTATATAAAAATAAACTAAAATAAGCATCTTATTTAAAACCTAAAATAAATTCTTTATTTCTCAAACATCATTTTGTCAATTTCAATTGATGTTAAAACTTTAAACATTTTAACAAAATAAGAATATATTTAGTTTAATCAAAATGAATGTTTGCAATATAAATACAGCATTGAAAATTTTCATCATATAGTAATTATAGAACTCGACCTTTATAATAGCACAAAGTATTATTACATCCCCCCAATAAAAAATGTTAACAACGTTATTGGGCTTTCTAGACAATTTTGGGCCTTAACTAAAGGCCTTAAATTGAAATTGGGCCAATCCTACATCGAATATCTATTTATTTATTATGAAATTTCAAACATGGAATATATAATATATACATATAGACAAGAGAAAATTGCCGATAAGCCCCTTAGAAAATAAGCAATTGCTAACATGGGTAAAATAACAAATATTCATTTTTCAAGGAGATGCAAGCAAAATAACATATATATATATATATATATATATAAGGGTACCTTAAAATACGGAAAAAATCAGAGAAGAGTGATTAGGGGGCATTGGAATTCCAAGGCATGTATAATTAAAAATTAACAAGTTGGGTTAGGTAAAATGTCACTTGATCCTACTCATTATAAATATTTAATCATCCAAAAAGGCAATGAACTTTTAGAAAGTTAGAAGCTGAGAAAACTTAGTTAATTAAAATATCATACTATTCCTTAAATATATAATATAAATCTATCACCTTTTTGACCCTCCGCTCATTGTTTTCAATTATTCTCTCATTATTTTAGAGACTAAGTCCATGATTTATGGACCTAGTTTAGACTTTCCAAAACCAACCTCGAAATTTGCATTAAAAATTATTATTATTATTATTTATAATACATTAATTTTTTTTTCATTCCCCTGTTTATTTAAAAATTACAATTAACTTATTATTAATAAAATAACATGAATAATGGAAGGTGCCTTTTTTTTTGGTTAAATTTTAATAAAGAGATTTTTAAATAGAAAAACAAATATAGAAAATCTCAAGGACTTGATCACAAGAAAAAGAACAGTAATAAAAGAGATGTAATAATTACTTTATAATAATAAGACACACGTGGATGAGAGCGCGTGGACCGGCCAATGAGAAAGTGGGACCCATGCCACGTCAGCATCACGGTCGGATTAGAATCTAATGAACCCGGATGGCTCTGTCCACTAAACGACAAAATCGTACTCCTCTCTCCAGACAAGGAAACCCCATGTGAGTCCTATACTATACACCGCCTTCTATCTTAATTAATTAATACTTAAACAAGCTTAAGCTTCTTAAATTTTCTTTAATTAATTAATTATTTATATAGGCCATCTTCATCCAAACCCCCTTACAGTAAATACAGTCTTAATTTAATATGAGTTTAAAAACAATGTGGTTTTATTAGAAAGTTACGCATTCAAATTCTAGGGGGTGGAATTATTTTTAAAAATATAAAATAATAACAAAATAAATTAATAATTTAATATGTATTTTAGATCATAGTAGAAAAAACTAATGAAGTAGAAAATCTTTTGGTTTATTGTTATTTAGAGAAATTGGTTTAAAGTTTAGTTCACAAAAAAGAGGACATGGTTATATTGAGATATTAACTCTATATTTATGTAAGTTTTTGACGTAATTTATTTATTTATTTTTAAAAAATTAATAAATAAGTAAATGTGATGATTACTAATTAGAGCAGAAAAAAAAAAATACTAAAATAACGGACTGAAATCAATTTTGTTTTTTTTCTAGAGGCATATATGATTTTAAACAAATAATCAATTAGGGTTTAAGTTTAGGTTTTAGGGTTAATGATTATCCAAAGCAGTAAACACATAATTGGTGTAATAGTTTATTAAATTAGGTGGTTACAACGATACAAATTAACATCAATGGTTAAGAAGATAAGATTTATTACTTAGAATATTGGAAGAGTTAATTATATTAATGAAGATATATAAAATGTCATTCATGCAAACATGCATGCATGCGTTGTGGTGTTGCTGAGAGACAGTATGCAATTTGCTTTCACAATGGTGGTTATGAAGTGTCTGATTGATGTGTCTCTCATCGGTACTAGTACTTAGTCCATCACTGAACTTTTCAACTTCTTTGGATCATCCATGGGTTTAATTTACTCATCTCTTCATTATAACTTTTCATGAATTTGAACTTGATGATATATATATTTTCATGAACTCAAATATGATCATGAACTTTATTATTATAACATCAATTAATGAAACTGTTAGTGATGATATATATATATATATATATATATATATGGTGAGTGTGTGTGAATAGGGAATTTCTTGTTTTGTGCTTGTTAGCAATGAAGTTGATGTCTCATAGGGTGACTACACAGGTTGAGAATCTTATGCACTTATTTTGATGGGAGTTTCAGGGGATGCTGGGTAGGTGCCAACAGGATGTGATTTGGACTTCCTACTCACCATTGTTTCTATGTTACTGTTCCTATTTATTTAGATATGTCTTTCCCTCTGCCTTTCTCTCATATCATATGATCATTTCTAGAGTGTATATATATATATATATATAATATTTATGTGAATGTGTGTGTTTGTTTGTGTAAATATGGACCAACTTATTTACTTGCATGAGTCTTTTATAACTTCAATAAACTCCTTTCAATATATAGCATGCATGGGGGAACTTTGATAGTTTTGAAGCTAAGGAATATGTATGGCTTTTTCATGCACATCCACGGTGGTAAGTTGTACACAGTAAGCATTATTGGCAACACAGAATATGGTTTTGAAACTGGGCCAAATAGATTGAAACCATCAGCACACAACCCAAGTCGAACATTTCGAAGTTCCATAGCAAATGATTTATAGGTGAGATTGAAGTGTTGCCAAGCCTCACCATCAACGGTATGTCGAAGCACACCATCATTACTTTTGTTATATGCATGCCAAGTCATGTGTTCAAAGAATTTTATCGACATATAAAAGCCTTTGAAGCCTCTGAGACAAGTGGAAAGTAACGCAAAATCTTAAAAAGGAATCTTCTTTTTGTCTTCTGCCACTTGACTTCCTTGGCTTATATCGGGATGTCCACATATTGAGCAATATTCTAACTCAATTGTTTCTCTATAAAACAACATGCAATTTTTGGGCATACATGAATTTGACACAACCAAAGTCCAAGTTTTGCGGGCCTCTTCTTCATTCTATAAAAATCTTCTGGTAAACATTCATCTGTTGGCATCATACTCTTCACAACTTTTATGAGATGATTAAAACATGACTCACTCATGTTAAATTCAGCCTTACAATTCAAAAGTTGAGAGATGACCCGATAACTTTGTATGGTTTATACATCCAGCACTCACAAAGGTTCATCTCGCGATCTTGTAACAAAGAATAAAAAGTTGGAAGCACTTGGATTTGACTTTCACATTCTACTCCTCAGCTTCATTACCTTGATTAGCATCAAAAATCAAAAACTCCCCCATTGCAACAACATCCATAACCATCCTCGTATATAAATTTTCATTTTGTCCTTTGAAATATCGGGCTCATCAGCAAAGTCTCTACTATGTGATGGCTCTCAAATGGTTGTTCTCCATGTAAAATCCAAGTTGTGTAACCATAATAGAAGCCTTTAAGAAAAAGGTGCTTGTGAACATTGTCACAAATTTGCCATTTATTATTTTGACAACCAACACAAGGACAGCTAATTTTATTCCCACAGACTGAAATCATGTTGAGAAAATGCGCAACAAATAAAATCCTCAACTCCATTGAAATAGTTAGGCGTACTGAGCCCATCATGGAGTCTCGAATACATCCAAGAGCGGTCTCTATGCATTTCGTAACTCTATTAGTATCATATAAATTGGGTAAGTTCAAGCCACTGAAACAAAAGTAGACTACTATATTAAAAATGGAGAAAAATATTCTAACACAAATTTTCCCTTAAACAAAAGAAGACAATAATGCTTAATTCTTTAAGATATATCATCATCCTAATTAAATTCAATTATATTTCTTTTTATTAATGTAAATGATATGTTTTACTAAAATAAAGCCACATTCATACAAAAAGAGAGAGAGAGAGAGAGAGAGAGAGAGAGAGAGAGAGACATTGTAATGGTTAGTACTAACATATGAACATTGGTTTCTATTTTAACAATAAGTATTCATTTGTTAAATATTTATAATAAATAAATTCTAATTCTCACACAAATTTCACTAAAAGGATAAATAGCATGAATGAATCAACTCACTAAATTCCAATTTATTACATTAGATGTAAGTTTTTAAAGCATACACAAACATGCATATATGCCATTAACAAAAACCTAAAATACTTTTTGGAATCTACTTAATTAGTTTAACCAACACATGCTTATTACCTCATAACATTCGGCCTTTTGGGTGTGTTTGTTCTTTTTGAGATTCTTTATTGAATAATGGGCTAATATATGTATATATGATAAATAAATGATAGCAAGTTGGAGTGATGGGGCTGTGGGAGAGAGCTTTTCATCCTAAAGCCAACCTTTTTGGTTTTTAGAGGTAGTGGTAATGGCTGTAGTGGGTGAAGTGTTGGGAATGGAACTATAAATTAATAACATGATGACAACAAGCTCTTTGATTCTACCATAGTTTGGTACAGTTTACTATTAATGTTAAAATCCTAACCCTAATATATTGAATGGAATTTTTTTTTTTGAAAAGTCAAGATATCTCTTCATTCAAAAAGCAAAAAACCATTAATAAACATCTAACTGTGTCAAAATATTAATATATATATATATATAACAGATAACAATTAATTTTTCCTTTCTCAAAGAATCCCTTTCCTCAATTAAAATATTAGCACAAACTGTGTTAGACACACCCAACTCTTTCAAACAAGAAATCATTAATAAACACCCATTAGATTTATCCACTGTACATCAAAGGAATAAAAGTGTCTTTTTATTTCTTGCGCTTGACAATCCCTACAAAGAAAGCATCAGACTTATCAATTAGGTGGCTTATAACTTGTTTCAATCTGATTGCATAATTTTCGTGTTAGCTCAGAATTACAAATTTCTATAAGAAACCAATTGCTCAAGAGACAAATAAGATGCTAACTAGCAAATTGAGAGGGCCAATTAGGGGTAGGGCCTAAGATTAGGAGTATATGGCACATGGATTATTTACTAGAAACAACACTATGGTATCCAACAGATTTCAGCTCATGTGCAAATCAACATAATATATGCTAGTTTAATTACAACATCATAAGAACAGTGATCTGCAAATAACTCTTATTGGCCGGGTGCAATGAACCATTGTCCATGTAAGTATTATATCAGATAAAGTAAGGTGGGTGGGAGGCAGGCTTCATTGGACTCATACATAGCATCTATTGGACTCTTCAGAGGCACCATTTTTGACCAAGAAGTGGGCTAGTCCGCCCTCCACTGTGTCTCCACATAACATAAAAATTGTTAAGTAATTTCCTATTTCTAATTTATTTTACAAGTGTGATGTTCTTCACTTCAATGCTACATCAGAATATTTTATTTGTACAGTTCATGAGCTTCAAGGTATGAATACCAATGGCCACATTTGCTAAGGAGAAAAATAAAAAACAATGTTGTTTGGTGCCATATAGAATAAGATATAGATGATAGTTAAGATTAGTGTGTTTTCCGAGCTTTGATATAAAATATAAGAAAAGAAAAAATTATGAAAATTCAATAATAATAATAATAATGAAATTAAAAATAAAATTGCAGAATAGTTTTGTTTTCCGTCATTAGCTTTTGAATGGTATTCCTACACCCAACAGAGTACAAGATGTAGAAATCACTTGATATTTTTTATTTCACTACTTTTCTCTATTTTCGTAATCACACATACTTATGACGTTGCATAGAGGGTATATATGCAAAATATGCAAAATATGTATACGTAAAAATAACGTCATATTATTATTATTATTATTATTATTATTATTATTATTACCTTCTTCTTCTTCTTTTGCTGTTCTTATTTATTTATAGTTTTTCTTATTTTTTTATTATACTTCCTCTTCTTTTTTTTGTTTTCTCATATTCTTCCTCTTCCTATTATTTATTTATTACTTTTCTTTTTTTTTAATTATATTTCTTCTTATTCCTCCTCTTCTTCTCATCTATTTATTATTATTATTATTTTTTATTATATTTATTTTTCTTTTCTTTTTCTTCTTCTGCTTCCTATTATTATTATTTATTTATTATTATTACTATTATTGTTAATTATTTTTCATATTTATTAACATATCTCCTCTTCTTCTTCTTGTTATTATTATTATTATTATTATTATTATTATTATTATTATTATTATTATTATTATTGTCATTATTATTATTATTACGATTATTATTATCTATTCTTCTTCGTATTTTTCTTATTTTCATTTATTTATTTATTTATTTATTTATTATTTTTGTTATTATTATTATTATTATGTCATATTTATTATTATATTTCTTCTTATGCTTCCTCTTCTTCTTTTTGTTTTTATTTTTCATATATTTATTCTTCTTCTTCTTCTTCTTCTTTTTCTTGTTCTTCGTCTGCTTCTTTTTGCTATTTATTATTATTATTATTATTATTATTATTATTATTATTATTATTCTTTTTCTTGTTCTTCTTCTTCTTATTTATTTATTAATTTATTTATTCTTTATTATTATTTATTGTTATTCTTATTTGTCTATAATTTTTGCTATTTTTTTATTATACTTCCCCTTCTTGTTCTTTTTGTAATTTATCTATTATTAATTATTTTCTTCTTATTTATCTTATTTATTATTACTATTATTTATTCTTCTTATTTATATATTATTTTCTTAATAGTTATTTATATATTCATGATTATTATTATGTATTATTCTTCTTATTTATTTATTTATTTATTATTTTTCTTATTTTTTATTATATTTCCTCCTCTTCCTTTTTTCAAATTTTTTATTGTATGTATTCCTCTTTTTCTTCTTGTTCTGCTGCTTGTTATTATTGTTTATTTATTATTTTTATTATTGTTGTTATTATGATATCATCATCATCATCATCATCATCATTATTATTATTATTATTATTATTTATTTGTGATTTTCTTATTTTTTATTATATTTCCTCCTCTTCTTCTTTTTCTTATTTATGTATTATTAATTATTTTTCTTATATTTTATTATATTTATTCTTGTTTTTCTTGTTCTTCTTCTTCCTTGTTCTTCTTCTTCTTCTTCTTCTTCATTATTATTATTATTATTATTATTATTATTATTATTATTATTATTATTATTATTACTATTATATTATACTATTTTTTATTTTCTCTTTTATTATATTTCCCTTTCTTCTTGCTCTTTCTTGTTTATTTATTATTAATTATTTTGGCTCTTATAATTGTTTATTTCTACTATTATTATTATTTATATATTATTATTTTTTATATATATTATGTTTTCTTCTCTTCTTTTTCTTATTTATTTATAATTTTCATTATTATATCATTATCTCATCTATTTTTATTATACCTATCTATTTATCTATCATCTCTTTTCTTATTATTATATTTCACTTCCCTTCCATCTTTCTTTCCTTCTTATCTATTTATTTATTATTCTTTTTCTCTATGTTTCTTATTATATTTATTCTTCTTTTCTTTTTCTTCTTATGCTTCCTATTATTATTATTATTATTATTATTATTATTATTATTATTATTCATCGTCATTATCATTATTTATTTACTTATTATTATTTATTCTTTCTTATATTATATTTCCTCTTCTTCTTTTTCTCATTTATTTCTTGTTAATTACTTTTCTTCCTCTTCTACTGCCAATTATTTATTTATTTATTTCTTTATTTATGTAGTTAGTTATTTATTATTGTAGTTATTATTATTATAATTATTTTTCATATTTATTTATCATTTTTCATATTTTTTTTATTATATTTATGCTTCTTTTTCATTTTCTGCTTATTATTATTATTATTATTATTATTATTATTATTATTATTATTATTATTATTATTATTTTCTTCTTCTTCTTCTGTTCTTATTTATTTATAGTTTTTCATATTTTTGATTATACTTCCCCTTTGTCTTTCTCTCTCATATTCTTCCTCTTCTATTATTTATTTATTACTTTTTCTTATTTTATTATACTTTCTTCCTCCTCCTCTTCTCATTAATTCTATTATGTTCTCATTTTTGTTACATTTATTTTTCTTTCTTCTTCCTTCCCGTCCCCACTAATATTAATTATTATCATTAATATCATTACTATTACTACTTGATACACATCATCTCTTCCTTGTTCCCTGCTCTCCACATTATCCCATCTATTTTCATATTACTATTATTATTACCACTATTGTTAATCATTTTTCCACATCTCATAACATATCCTCTTCCTTCCTCGTTGTTGTTATATCATTATTACTATGTACTATTATTATGATACTATCTATCTCTCCACATTCGATTATTATTATATCTATTCTTCTTCATATTTTCTATTTATTTTTATTTATCTTTTATTCTTCTATTATTATTATCATTATTATTATTATTATTATATTATATTCTATTACTATATTTCTTTACGCTTCATTGCTTATCTTTATTTTCATATTTATTCTTCTTCATCTCTATTATTATTATTATTATTATTATTATTATTATTATTATTATTATTTCATTTTATTATTATATTTATTTCATTATGCTTCCTCCTCTTCCTGCTTCCTTGTCTCTTCGTCCGCTCTTTTTTAGTTTTTATATTATTATTATTATTATTATTATATATAATTATTATTATTATTCTTTTCCTTGTCCTTTCCTTCCTATTTATTTATTAATTTCCATTTATTCTTTATTATTATTTATTGTTATTCCTATTTGTCTATAATTTTTTTGTTATTTTTATTATACTCCCCTTCTTGTTCTTTTTCTAATTTATCTATAATTAATTATTTTCTTCTTATTTATCTTATTTATTATTATTATTATTATTATTATTATTATTATTATTAAAAATGGTCGACTCCATAAGGTATTTGAATGTTGATTTTATTTACACTTAAGAATTGGTCTTATCTTTTAAAACTTTTCATTACTGTTCAAATATCTTTTCATTACGTTTGAAGGTAGAGATACTTGTTGAGAACAGCCAAAATCTTCGTGTTGGTTGTTGTGTTGATGATCGTTATGAAGTGATTAACCAGTACAGCAACTCTGTAGATCTTGCCAATAGAACTTGCTCATGTCACAGATGGCAAGTTTATGGTAACCCGTGCAAACACGCTTGCGTTACAATTATGCAGACAGACACCAACGTTCATCGATTTATTAGCGACTACTTCACCGTCGATAATTACAAACAAGCGTATAAGGAAGCTATATTCCCCATACCCGACAATAACAAGCCTACGGACGGAAATCGTGAACTGTGTTTGCATCAGACTGTGACAAGAAGGCAACCAGGGTGTCCTAAACGAAAGAGGATTGAGTCGCAAGTGTTTGAGGTCCGCGAGTTACATTGCAGCTGCTGTCACGCCTCCAGCATAATCGTAGATCTTGCAATGAAACTCTCACTGACTAGGCATTGTAAATAAACAAATTTTTAAAAAGAAACAAACTTAATTGAGTGCCAATTGGTGATATTTAAATAGAGAAACTTATATTCTTAACAGGTAACACATATATTTAAATAGAGACATTGTTTGTTTAAACGGAGACTACTATTTTTTAACTTAATATCCTATGTTGTTTGTTTAAACAAAGACTACTTTATTTTAAACATAAACACTGATATTTAAACAATAAAATTGAAAGTTAAGCAAAGAAAGGCGAGTGTATACTAAACAAACAATATCATGTCAATTCCATTTCCCTACAGTCGAAGACTCCCCTTTGTCAGTGATGCCGGCTGCGCTCCCTTCCTTAAGTATGTTGGCAACATACTATAATCTCAGATAAGGGATGTCTGTTTGTGGTAGCCATAGTTTTTCATTATCGATTAATTGGTCAATAAATCGCATGACATAGACGGCACAGTCGACACTTCCTTTTTTTTCGTGGGGTTTCAATGTCGTGAATTAGTAGGTAGCTTGTGGTAACCGTCTGGCCGAACTCCATATCGATACAAGTGTCGAATAGCCTCCTTTGTAGAGGTATACAAATTGAGATTAGAATACCGACTATTTACCAAACATTATTAATCAAACTCAGTTTATCAAAAAACTTACCATTTCTAACGCATCTTTATCGTACTCCTCACTTTGGCATGAAGATTAATGCCTGTATTCTTGTTTGTTATTATCAAGGACCACGAGATGGAAGTAGCCATTCATGATTATCGGGAGGATGACAATGTCAACATCATGCAGCTTGCGCGCGACATCCCCGATCATAGTGAAAGTCGTGTCAGGCGTGTCTTCCTGCTTTGACATAAACAGCGCAAGTGGTTGTGTGATGGAGGCGCGTTTTTTATAAGGATATGGTACTATGCTCAGTTACTTTTGTATTATCCATATGAAAGCATCCATCACATCGTCTGACACCATCTCTTTCCAGTCAAGCAGTGTGAATAATCAGAACCGTGTGGTGCTAAGAGAGTCATTCATCCACACAACAGTACTGCGGTTAAATGGTAACAGATATAATTAAACGATATTGTAAATATTTAAATGATATAGCAAATATTTAAATGGTAACTACATAAATTAAAGGTTAACATATAAATTTAAGCAATAACATAAAAACTTCAAACTTACTTATCCATAGAGCAGTTGAGGAAGATCCTTATCAACTCCTGCTCGAATTTGTTGAGTCCCGATTGTCAAAGGTATTTTTACTTCTTTAGAATAAAGTCTTTTCGAACTTCTTCATATTGTTGGTTGGCAAGGATCATATCTCTCGTTGATTTTTTTGTGGCGTTCCCTTGCCACTTGTCAACAGCTATTCTGGAATCATCATGCGGCACTGATGTTGACGGTTGTCGGTGTTCAGCACCAGCAACATATTCCTTCGATGCGGGCACGATACAATATCAACCATAAACATATCCTTACATGCTTCTTGTTGTTGTGGGATTGTGTCTGCCTTCGATGTGGTACTGTCGGCCGCTGGTTCCACCGTGACTATGATTTCGTTGACAATAGAGTCAATGATTTTCTCAACCCCGGCCACGAGAACAGCATCAACGGGAGACACACCCTTAGCTGGTTCTTGTTCTTTAGGGATTGTGTCCATCTTCGACGCTTGACGATGAAGTCACCGGTTCCATCGTGAGGGGGATTTCGTTAACAACAGATTCAACGATCTTATCAACCGCGGTAATAGCAACATCATCTACGCTCTTCTCTACCATGACGGCCATGTTATCAATGGCAACAGACTCAATAACAGCATCAACCGTCAATGGTACTGCTATTGTTTCATCGTCAGCCGGTGGTGGATAGAAAGGCATATTGTTTTCGTCTTTCTTTCAAGTCTCTTCAAACGTGGCCATCTTTCTTTCTGGTTCTGGTCAGCTCATAAAACCAGATGTTCGGCGTGACTGAGCAACCCTTAATATACCCTGTGTTGGTTTTCTTCCCCGCACATCTAGCTTGCACTCGAGCGGCTGCTTGTGGAATGTCCTCCATAAGCCACTTGTGTGTTGCTTCCGTCCTTGCATATCGCCCCATGCCAAGTAGATCATCGACATAATCAACGATCCAATTCGGAACCGAGCATGAGATATTTGGGAAGAGGATTGTACCCAGAGGTACACCATCAAGAGTTTGACAAAATTTTCTTCTTCTCCCCTCTGTCGAACAAGTTGCTCAAGAGTTCTGTTGATGAAGTCTCTGTGTCTCTAGTAGGTTTTTGATAAATACCTCTCATTGAAAAAGTCGAGCGTATTTTTTCTTCCTCAAAGCACGATTGATGTCTCCATCGTAACGCAGACCAAAAACAAGGGCCACATCTTCGAGCTCTGTAACTCGACGATCTTTTCCCCGATCCACGAATTTATTGGTGAGGTTATCGTGACTTTTTGCAATAGATAATCAAGAAGGGCCCTCTCTTGAATACGCCTTTCCAGCCGAAGAAAATGATGCAAACGGTGTTCTACTGATGATCTCAGTGTCGAGGGGTCATGTGAACTTTCAATTCAGCCAAGGTCTCCACTACCGTTGTCATGTAGCATCACCCATTAACTAGGTTGATCGCCATAATCACAAGATCGCATAATAACAACACATTCAGAGAGATTCACAAACTTTTAAGCTGGATATATATGATTTTTAAAGCGAGGCCTCAATTATTAAACGGAGATATAATATTGTAAATAGTGATCTAGTTTTTAAGCAGTAACCACAATATTTAAATGGAGACATACGTTTTTAAACTAAAACTCATTTTTTAAACGGAAAGATCATTTCTAAAACTACAATCATATCAAATGAAAGGGGAAACGTACATTATAAACATTACACAAATCATAACAATCAAAAAACTATTTCGATCGTGTACACAGACGAAAATGTAAAACAAAACAAAACCTTAGCAGAGAAATTCCCCTGCAGACTTCAGTATCTTCCAATAAAAACAGAACCACAAAACAAAACCGAAAAATCTTTCTTTCTAACAAAATAGTTAACATAAAACCATAATCACAACTTTTTCAATACCTTAGATTGCAAACTTATGAAATGCCGAATACTTGTGCGGGACTTCTCCTTCGAGACACTGGTGGAAAGGGAAAAGCTAAAATTACAGAGGATGTTACGATAGAAACAACTTCGGAAAGGGAAAGTTAAAGAGACGAGTTGAGAAAAAACAAGTATACGGCTCCAGTAAAGTCGTCTCTTGGAATTACCCTAAGAAAAAGCCCCCACTTCCTCCGAAACCGCCGAAAATGATTGCGGTACATTTACTACTTCTCATATAAGGGAAATTTCGTCTATAAAAATTTAGAAATAACTCCATTAACCACCGTTATATGTTTTGGTGGTTTGAAAAACATTGAGTTTAAAAAGAAGGGGTTTTAGAGATTGCCAAATTAAAGGGTGTTTTCGCAATATTGTAAACTTAGATGTTTTTTTTGACAATTTCCACTTATTATTACTATTATTATTATAATTATCATTTATATTTTTTATTATATTTATTCTTCTTGTCTCGTTCTGCTTCTTCTACTTCTTATAATTATTTATTTCTTATTATTTTTCATATTTTACTTTATATTTCTTTTTTCTTCTTTATTTATTTATTATTATTATTATTATTATTATTTATTTATTTATTTATTATTATAATTATTGTTATTATTATTATTGTTATTTTTATTAATATTTTCATATTTTTATTATATTTCTTCTTATTCTTCTTATTATAGTTATTGTATTTTTTTATTATATTTCTTCTTATTCTTCCTCTTCTTCATATCTATTTGTTATTTTTCTTTTTTTTTTGTTATAATTATTCTTTTTTTTTTCTTTTTCTTCTTCTTCCACTTATTATTATTATTATTATTATTATTATTATTATTATTATTATTATTATTATTATTATTATTTATATATTTTTCTTTTTTTTGTTCTTGTTCTTCTATCTTATTTATTTATTTATTTTATTATTATTTTAATATTTCTATTATATTTCTTCTTCTTCTTCTTATTATTATTATTATTATTTATTCTTCTTATTTTTTATTATATTTCCTTTTTTCTTCTTTTTCTTATTATTATTATTATTATTATTCTAATTTATTTATTATTTTTCTTATATTTTATTATATTTATTCTTCTTTTTCTTTTTCTTCTGCTTCTGCTTCTTATAATTAATTATTTAATTTTTATTATTGTTATTACTATTATGATTATAATTATTTTTTTTTTCTTATTTTTCATTATATTTATTCTTCTTTTCTTGTTTTTGTTCTTCTACTTTTTGTAATTAATTAATTAATTAATTAATTTTTATTTTTCATATTTTTTTGTTATATTTCATCTTCATCTTCTTTTATTATTATTATTATT
Organism: Dioscorea cayenensis subsp. rotundata; assembly: GCF_009730915.1. NCBI lineage: Eukaryota > Viridiplantae > Streptophyta > Magnoliopsida > Dioscoreales > Dioscoreaceae > Dioscorea > Dioscorea cayenensis. The sequence continues at coordinate 23,104,067 of NC_052490.1, read as the reverse complement.
TTATTATTTTTATTTTTAATTATTTTTCTTTATTTTTTATTATATTTATTTTTCTCTCTCTTCTTCTTTTTCTTTGATTGCTTATTATTTATTTATTTATTTATTTATTATTGTTATTATTTTTGTTGTTCTTGTTCTTGTGTTTGTTATTTATTTATTTATGTATTTATTAATTAATAATAATAATAATAATTATTATTATTATTATTGTTATTATTATTATTCTTATTTTCTTCGTCTTCTTCTTCTTCTTCTTATTTATCTTGTCTATTACTATTATTAATTATTTTTCTTAATTTTCTTATATTTATTCTTCTTTTTCTTCTTCTACTTATTATTATTATTTATTTATTTATTTAGATATTACTATTTCATTTTTATTATCATATTTCTTCTTATTCTTCCTCTTCTTCTTAATCTTTTTATTTTTTCATATATTTATTCTTCTTCTTCTTCTATTATTATTATTATTATTATTATTATTATTATTATTTATTATTATTATTATTATTATTATTTTCTTGTCCTTGTTCTTCTTATTTAATTATTAAGTAATTAATTAATTATTATTATTCTTTATTATTATTTATTTGTAATTTTTCTTTTGTTTATTATACTTCCCCTTCTTTTCCTTTTTCTTCTTGTTATTTATTTATTTATTATTATACTAATTTCTTCTTCTTCTCTTATTAATCTTATTTATTTATTTATTTATTTATTATTTTCTTATTTTTTATTATATTTCCTCTTCTTCCTTTTTTTCTTATTTTTATCTTATTTCTTCTTCTTCTTATTATTATTATTATTATTATTATTAGTATTATTATAATTATTATTATTGTTATTGTTATTAATTAATTAATTAATAATTTTCTTATTTTTTATTATTCTTCCTCTTCCTCTTCTTTTTCTATATTTATTTATTATTAGTTATTTTTCTTTTTTTATTATATTTATTCTTGTTTTTCTTCTTGTTGTGCTTCTTACTATTATTATTACTATTATTACTATTATTATTATTATTATTATTAGTATTTATATTCTTCTTATTTTTTTATTATATTCTCCTCTTCTTCTTGTTTATTTATTTATTTACTATTAATTATTTTTCTTCTTCTTCTTCTATTGCTTCTTATTATTTATTTATCATCATTATTATTATCATGTATTATATTCTTATTCTTATTATTATTATTATTTATTCTTCTTCTTATTTATTTATTAATTTTCTTATATTTATTATTATTCTTCTTCTTATAATTATTTATTTATTTATTATTGGTTTTCATATTTTTAGATAAACATCTCTGTTTCCTTTTATAAATTTCAAATAATCCTAAATGCCCCTCCAATCCTTTTGGACACACCGACAACCCTTCCATTATTGTTTTAAGTTCCCTTTTACCCCCTATCGGTCACTTTAACTGGGTTTTATGTTATGAAATTTCATTTTTTCCGTTCAGAATGGTAGAAAATAAACCGCCCAATCACATCATATTATTATTATTATTATTATTATTAGTATTTATATTCAACTTATTTTTATTATGTTTTCCTCTTCTTCTTGTTTTATTTTAGTTTATTTACTATTAATTATTTTCTTCTCTTCTTCTTCTTCTATTGTCTTATTTATTTAACATCATCATTATTATTATCATATATTATATTTCTTATTCTTGTTTTATTATTATTTATTCTTCTTCTTATTTATTTATTAATTTTCTATATTTATTTCTTTCCTTCTTCTTCTTCTTCTCTTCTTCTTCTAATTATTTCATTTGACTATGATTTATTTATTTATTTATTGTTGTTTTTCATATATATAGGTAAAACTTTACCCTAATACTCGACAATTTCAAATAATCCTATCTAAATTTCTTGTCCAAGTCCTTTTGCACACACACCACAGACAACCCCTTCCATTATTGTTTAGTTCCTTTTACTATCGGTCCTGCTTCAAGCGATTCATGTTAGCAAATTTCACTTTTGCCGTTGAGCATGGGTGGAAAAATAAACCGCCAATCACATCATGTATGAGCTTTTATGCATACACTTGCAATTTTGCCTTCCAGTTTGTGTCAACGCAGCTTGCATCACATCTTCTTCTTCTCCTCCTCATTTGGTTTGTTCGATTTTGAGTTTTCAAGTCCAGCTTTCCTGATAAGGCAGATAATTTCTTCATCGTATCTCACTTTGACTCATTCTCTGCAGGAGGAGTAACACTATACGCGTTTTATTGTGGAGAGTGTGCCATGTGCTAGATACAACGGGAGGGCACGTGCCACGATTTACAGCACCGGACTTCTTGGGAATCCCAAGAGAGTTAGCTAAGAGATATGAGCTTTTCTCACGTCGCCGTGCAAAGTATCATCACCCGATGGACATAAAAGCGGTTTGTCTGCGATAGAGTCTAGGAGTTGACTTCAACACGTAATGTCCGCCACTGGCCTACCATCTTCAACATCAGAAGTTGTACGATCTTGTTAAGCAGATACCAGCCATGATGTGCGACCTGCCGTATCTACCACCGACGTCTTCATTGTAAAGTTCTTCTCTTTTATGTTTATCTGCTGTAGAAGTTAAGGTATTGCTTTAATTATCACATTTTCCTCGCTAACATATCAAGTTTCCATTTAGAAACTGCTTTCTCCGCCACCTGCTGCTTCTATTTAGACACATTTAGTTTTAACATTTAACTTTTCTAGTTATCATTTAAAAATTTTATGTTTCTCGCTTAAAAATATTGACTCCATTTCGCGAACCCAGCGGTTAAGAATTGATTCATGAATGCTGCTCCACATCATGGTGACCTTGACGTAGGGTATGCTCTTAATTTTCTCGGGGACACCGGTGTTAGAAAGAGTTGGATATTAGATTACCAACCTATACCATCTAGGTTTAGCTCTCCATGGAGCTAAGTACAATCAAAGAAATCGAATGTAGCACATACGTCCATAAAGAAACCCTCGATGGTCGTGGGTACGTAATGGTCTTGTGGAGAGTCTCTGCACCACCGTCTGTCAAGAGTTCCTCTCAGTCCGATCAGCACGCAGCCTCGTCCAAGCTCCCCACCAACCTTCTTCTAATGGAATCACGTAAGGGTCGGAGCCGTAGAACCTCTCTGAGACATGGCCAATACCCTCGAAACCCTAGCTCGAGCTTGCAAGTTAGAGAAATGATGGAGAAAAGAATACCAAAATCGGGGCTGAATCGCCTTTAAACAGATCGTGGAATCGCAACTCCATGGGCGTGGAGGGTACACGCCGCTCGCGTCTGAATTTCCAATATGGCGTGGATAATTTCCACAGCACCGTGTGGTCTACGCATATCTCTAATTTCTTGGCACTGGCCAGAGCAGTGCTCCGCCACAGGTGTTTGCTACATTTTTGCTACACTCTCTGTCTTGCGCTCTTCGACACGAATAACTTCCCAATTCCATACTTTCATCGGGGTAACGAATCGGGCACATCGTTCACGTCGTGAATCACTTGCTTCTTCAATGATATATATGTTGGTGGGGTTCTTGTTCTTGTATGCATAAGCCTGAATGCTCCCGAGCGTTCACTTTGTGCCCTCTCAAATGGATGTAGCTCACTCGAACGCGAGGAGGTTGGCACACACTCTAGCATCACACACCTATCCTATGTCTCAGTGTTTGAACCTCAAGCAAGATCTCCTCCAAAATAGGTGCATTATGATCCCACATTGGTCCATTTCCTTCATACTCGGCCTCACAACCCTACCCGATAAAAAGTCAACATAAAACACACATATTAATGTAAAAACTGAGAAAAGTAATGCTCAACATAAGGAATGAACGCCTGCATTCATATCGCACAAGAACTTATCACTCACCCTCTCAATCCGCCAAATCTAGCATCGTTTCAACCCTCATGGTCTATAACTCATCCATAAAGGCTACCAAGATAGACTCTGAACCCTGGTGTCACTCTAAATGAGAAATCATTCAACAAGCATTCAAGATTGAACTAATTAAAGACATTAATTAGCATAATAAAAGGTCAATGAAACAATAACAACCTAGGCTTACAAGTCCAAGTACCCACTAGGGGTTTAGCTATCCACGTAGCAAGATGCAATCAATAATGAAATTGAAAGTAAACACATATAATCCATAAGAAAACCCCTCGGTATTCGTGTCGATGGCCTTATGGAGTAGCCCTCGTTCTCTCCAATGGTCCTCTTGTCGAAAGCCTCAGAGCACACTCACCGGATCGGTGTCGACGAAAAGCTTCTCCCAATAACTATCTTCCAAGAGAAATGTGTTGTCACTGCTTTTAGATCCACTCCAAAACCCTTAGCAAAGCCCATTTAAACCCCTAGCCACAAGGCTCTCAAAAGATGGAAAAAGTTGAACGAGGATGAAAGATGGATCCCCAAATCGGTACAAGTCGTGGCTTTGTAGTAGTGGAATCGGCATCCACACAGGCGTGGGTAATTTTCACACGCCCGTGCGGATTCCTGGAAATCTGATTTTCTGCCAGTTCTGAATACTAACTACTACAGTAAATTGCTATAGTGATTTGCTAGAGTGCTGCTACAGTACTCACCAAAATACTCCCGAATCCTCACTTTTCATCGAGGCAACATAGAGGGGCACACGTCTATGCCGTAGATCACATCACTTCTTCAATAAAATGCCATACTGGTGAAGATCTTGCTAACATTTCACAAGTCGAAATCACGCAAGTATGACTACCTTGGTGCCCCTCCAAAATATGTAATTGCTTGGCGCATGGAGGTTGGCACATATCTCACATATCTTCGATCACAACTTCGTCTTTCAAATTTGTTCACTCTAGGACTTCATCATTAAAGCACAATCACAATCCACTTTTGGCTTCTTTCTTTCATTTTTTGGCTCCATAACCCTTCATGAACGAAAGTTCACAAATACACATGAATTAGCATTAAAATCTGATAAAAAGTAATGCTTCATCATAAGAGAAGAATACCCTCGACATTAATACACAAGAACTTATAAAACACCCCACACTTAAGCTTTTTCTTGTTCTCAAGCAAAAATAAAACATTGAAGCATAAAAGAAAGTGCTTGGCCTTAGGTTCACCAAAGAATGCAAAGGAAGCATTCAACAAGTAAGGGAAATTTCATCACTAAATACGACAAATTGATCCTTTAGTTAGAAACTCGAATAAAAAAGGACAATAAACCCGAAATCGGTAAGTGTGTGTAAACTCACTCATGCCAGCCCAAAGTATACTCCTCGATGTTCCAAGTATAAGGGACTTATTTATCTACAAAACAACACAAAGCAAAAAGAAAGTAGTAGCTTCACACATCCTCTAAGGTAGCCCTTCCCAGCAGTACCGCTAAGGTGGCTTTCACACCCTTGGAGGTGGTAGCTCTCTTTTCTACTGGGGTAGTAGCTTTTCACTCATCCCATGAGATAGCTTTCTTCTCTCATTAGGGCATAACTAGTATCCGACTTTATGAAAAGTAGCTTCATACTCATAGGTGGTAGCTCTTCCACCTCCCAAATGCACAACTAAACTAAACATTTTTCTTTCTTTTTCCATTTTTAGCAAAAATTAACACAAGAAACAAAACTAACTAGTCCCATAAACATAAAACTTGAGTTTCCATAAGGTTTCATGAACCAAAGGCAACAAGTGTCAATCGGAGCTAAAAAATTCCTTGAAATTCAAGTGAAAACTACAAAAGATGAGAATATTCAATTTTAAAAATTCTCCTAAACTCAAGAATGCAACTTTTGCAACTAAGGTGTATTGCCATTGGCTACATGAGCATGCACAATCAAAGCATATGTATAGAACATGTGTACGTGAATTCCATGACACTTAAGATGTGCATTGCCCTCAATGCACGCATGCAAGCACAAAGAAAAAGTATAACACTTAAAAAGCATATGTGGAAGTGGGCAATTGAAACAATACTCGAACTCCTAATGGTATGTTTGATGGAGCTAAATTCCCTTGAGAGTTGAGTTCCAATGGGTTGTGGAGCTACACACGCCCATGTGCAAAACACATTGATCATGTCCATGACTAGTCCTCACTCCATACTCACAAGACTATCTGCACATGTACATAAGGGGGTTTACTAAAGCTCAACAAAAACAAAATAAAACTCGAGTATATAAAGATAAAACAATGAAATACAACTCAAAACAATAAATATAAAAGATAACTCGTAAGGGAAATCCTTTTCTAAGAAGTGCAAGTCCTATCATAAATGCAAAAAATAAAAATACAAAAATATAAAAGAAACTAAAAATAGGATGCGCTGCTGTCGGTGTCTGCTGCCTGCCCACTCGCCGCTAGTGTTGTAGGCGCTGCGTAATGTGGATCTTTTGGTAAGGATCCGATGATGCCTGTGGTAATGGTGGTGTCAGGTGACGACTCGAGGGTCCCCGCCACATAACAAAAATATGAGGTCACATCTCGCCTAGAATCTCAGTAAGATGTCGAGACGCACTCATGACCTCGTGTGTGGGTTTGCGGTCTCGTAATGTGCGAACCCTCACCAAATTAGACTTGAGTACCCCTCACCACCCTCTTGAGCCTCCTAAAAAGTGATCATGGGCTCGAGCCAGTGAAAAATATCCACACCGGAGGTGGTTCCCTGTGTTGTGGGGGTGTCTCTGCCACCGCTTTCATGAAGGTCGGGGCTCATGAGCCTCGCTGAGACCCCTTAGCAGCTGCTACCTCCTTCCTCGCTATATCTCGAGCAAGTGCAATCAATACACACACTCACCGATATCTCGATGGATAAGTGTCTAAATGTATGTATTTTGGTATATATATTTTATACTTTTAGCATGTATTTTTGTAATAATAGATGCCCATTTTGTACTTAATCGTGTATTATTTGCATTGTAGGGCATGAAAGAGCCATGGAGGACACGAAGATATGATTTGGGTGAAAATGAGAAGAAAAACTAGGTCATTGTATTGTAAATGTATTTACTATAGCAAGCAATCGTAGATGGAGTAATGTAGTAATCGATATTGTAGCAAGATCACTATAGCACCTAGAGAGTTTTTGAGCCGTGAATTGATTGATAAGTGCTTGTGTGATAAGAATGCCAAGTGTTCTTTCCTTATGATGAGCATTACTTTTAATAGGTTTTAACACTAATATATGTGTATTTATGTTACTTTCATGCAAATAGCGCTAGTGAGGCAGTAGTATTAGAGAAAGAAGCCAATGTAGTTCGTGAGTGCACCATTTGGAGGAAATCTTGAGAAGGTTCAAATGCTAAGAGATAAGTTGTTCAAGATGCTAGAATGTATGCCAACCTCCTTGTATTCAAGCTAGCATAATGATTTGAAGGGCACAAAGGCACATACATTCTAAGTATTCCGCTTCGCAAGTGTAATAAGATCTCCACTAACGCGTCGCTCTTTTGAAGAAGCAAAGCGATCTACGATGTAAACGCAGTGCCCGCTTATGTTACCTCAATGAAAGCATGGTTTCGTGGAGTGTTTCTGAAGGGTAACGTAGTAGGGCAATCAGTAATAACATCTTGATAAGTGCTTGTAGCGATATGAATACGAAGCATTATTTCCTTATGTTGAGCATTACTTTTCCTCGGTTTTTACACTAATATGTGTGTTTTTATGTTACTTTGTGCATGTAGGGGTTGTGAAACCAATTATGAAGGAAAGAAGCCAATGTGGATCACAATGCACTCGATTTTTGGACTGAAATCTTGCTAAAGTTCAAACGCCAAGATATAAGTCGGATGCGAGATGCTAGAGTGTGTGCCAATCTCCCGTGATTTGAGCTTAGCACAACCATTTGAGGGGCACAAGGGCAGCCACACTCAAGCATTTCGACTTATAAACATAGAACAAGATCTCCATCATCTTATCCGCTCATTGAAGAAGTTAAAGCGATCAACGGCATAAACGCAGCCCGCTTATGTTACCCTCGATGAAAAGTGGATTCGGGAGTATTTTTTGGAATAGCAATGTAGCAAGATACTGTAGCAAATCACTGTAAAAAATCATTGTAGCGCATCGCTCACACCGAAAAAATCGCAGAAACGAGAATCCACATGGGGCGTGGAAAATTATCCACGTCCCGTGGAAATTCCGACGGGCGCAGATTCCCAGACACGCCATTGAGTCGCCTCGATTCCAACTCTATTTAAAGCCGATTTCAGCCCCAGATTTCAGCATTCTTTTCTCCATCTTTTCCCCAACTTGTGATAGGAATTCGGCTAGGGTTTCGAGGGGTATTGGCCAAGGTTTTGGAGAAGTTCTATGGCTCTGACATCGTGATTCCATTAGGAAGAAGGTTGGTAGGGGAGCTTCGATCGAGGCGTATCCTATAATGGATGAAGGAATCTTTGGACCACTGAGTAGAGGACTCTCTACAAGACCATCGACTATGACCATCGAGGGGTTTCTTTTATGGATTCATTGCTTTTTACATTCGATTTCTTTTGATTGTATTAAGCTCCATGGAGAGCTAAACCCTCTAGTGGGTACTTGGGATGATTACGAACCCCTAGGATGTATTCGCTTTCATTGAACTTTTTATTATGCTTTCAATAAATTGATGTTTATTGTGAGTTCCAACCTTGAATGCTTGATTGTATGAACATTTCCCATAGAGTGACACTAGGGTTGATAGTTCTCGTTGGTAACCTTGTGAGTGAGTGACACACCACCAGCGCTAGACAAAGCTAGGGTTGGAGAGGGTTGAGAGGGTGAGTCGAGAGGTACAAGAGCCGCCCCTTTCCCCTCCGATGTGATAGATTCTACCTCCGCCTCGAGTTCTTTACGGCCATAATGGAGTGAATGGTCTAAGGGATGAACCTCCACTGGGGCCTACTTGCGCGTGCAATGGAGTTAAGCGTTGAGAGGATCTTATTATCTAGGGCTTAATTGTGGCTAGGGACCTTCCATCCGGACCAAAGGGGTAGGTCTATATTTAGGAAGAGATTTATCACTTGGAATCTCTAGAGCTCATTGCAACTCTATGCGAAAAGTAGGTGTTGAGATTGTTCAATTTCTCCTCCGGGACATGTATAGAGTTAGGCATAGTTGACCTTAGATTTGGGACTATGTATGTAAGGATTTCCATGACTCACCATTGCATTAATTAGGAAGCATAATAGAGAGTTCTTGCACTTGAAGCGATCATCCTAGGTGAAGCATTATCCGAGTACCCCATTCTTTATCGATTGCCTTTACCCTCTTCTTACTTTTTGCTCTTTCACTTGTTGTTTTTATTGTTGAGAATTGAATCAATTTCACACTTATCACTATTGATATTCCATATAGCTAAGAATCAAATTAAGAATTTTCACTCCCTACTCCCCTCGTGGATTCGACCCCGCCACCCGGGATTATTACTCGACAAG
>NC_052490.1:23091094-23093690 GCF_009730915.1 Dioscorea cayenensis subsp. rotundata | reverse complement strand
CAATCAAAACTTAATCCTATGTTTTCTTTTCTTAATGTCTACCCAATTTTTGAATCAAAACTCAATCTTAGGTCTCTCTCATATCTACTATTTTGAATCAAAAATCCTAGATATGTCTATGTTTTGTTTTCGTAATGCCTCATATGAACCAAAATCCTTAACTTATATTTTCTGTTTTGGAATGCTCCTATTTTTGAATCAAAAACATTAATCCTATATTTTCATTTCTGTTATTTCTACTATTTTTTAATAAAAACACTAAGCCTATGTTTTCTTATAATAATGGCTCATATTTTTCAATCAAAACTCTAATCTTATGTTTTTTTTCGAGATAGCACTATATTTGAATTCTATAACTCTAATCTTATGTTTTCTTTTGGATGGCGGCTACTATATTTGAATAAAAAACCTAATCTTATGTTTTATTTTCAAAATGTCTCCTACCTTTCAATTAAAACTAGGATCCTGTATTTTCATTTCTTAATGTCTATTATTTATCATCTTTGAATCAAATGATAATCCTTGATTTTTGGAATGTCTCATTTTTTGTATAAAAAATCTTAATCCTAAATTTTGTTTTGTGAATCTCTTCTTATGTTTTTTTTTCGGAATGTCTCATATTCATCAATAAAAAGCACAATCTTATGTTTTGTATTCGGATTAGAGACATTCCATACCACTAATGCTAAATTTTTCCTCTTTGAAATACATCTATTTGTCCAATATCACTATTCACAGAATCAAAACCTAATTTTTCTTTTCTATTCTTTTCGGATGTTTTGCTATTTTTATCAAAACTATGATCTTATGTTTTCTTTTGGGAATATCTACTATTTTTTAATCCAAACCCTAATTCTTTGTTTTCTTAAGCCCTAAGCATTCTACCTCGGTATTCTTATCAATAAGTGCCACTTATAATAACATCGACCCTTTTTACTAGTTAAGTAGTTAAGACCTTCCATAAAGTTAGGATGGATTTTTTTCTTGAAGAAGGTTTCAGTTTCTCATTTCACGATAGTCTCACCTTTTTCACACTCTAACATGACATGTCATCGAATAGTCAACCGACCGCTATTAGGTTTATTAATAAACTTACTTGGTTATTGATGAGTGTTTGTGTGTTAAGATTGCGAAGTGTTCTTTCCTTATGATGATCATTACTTTTATCAGGTTTAAGCGCTAATACATGTGTATTTGTGTTCTTTTGTGCATGTAGGGTTGTAAAGCTAAGAATTAAGAAAAGAACCCAAAAGTAGATTGTGAACGCACTATTTGGTGGAATCTTGCAAGGAACAAACGCGAAAACACAAGTGGGGCTCTAAGATACAGGACTGTGTGCCAACCTCCATGTATTCAAGCCATTACAATAAGTTGGAGGGGCAGAAATGCAGTCATATTTACGTATTCCAACTTGTGTATTGATAGCAAGATCTTCACCAACGAGGCTTTTTACTAAAGATGAGTTGTGATCTATGTCATAAATGTGTGCCCGTTTATGTTACCTCGATGAAATGTGTGAAATTAGGAGTGTTTTGACAGAATATTGTAGCAGTTACTGTTCACAGGGGATAGAAAATCATATTTCCACATAATCCACATGACCATGAGGAAATTATCCACAGCCATGTGGAAAATCCACAGGGGCGTGTGGCTGGCCAATTCCAGCCCTATTTAAGCCGTGATTCAGCCCGATTTTGGGAATCTTCTTTCCCCCTTCTCTCCAACTTTTCTCCATCTTTTGAGTGGTCGTTGGCTAGGGTTTTGAGAGGCTTTTGGCATGTCTTTAGAGTGGTTCTCTGGATTTAACGCCATACTTCACTTGGTATATGATTATTGGGGAAGCTTTCATTAGCACCGATCCAGTGAGGTGTGCCTTAGGTTGGAAAAGCCGACCTTTGGAGAAGACGAGGCTACTCCACAAGACCATCGACACAAATATCGAGGGGGTTTTCCTATGGATTGCTTATTTTTACTTTCAATTTTATTGTTGATTGTATTGTGCTCCTTGGAGAGCTAAAACCCTATTGGGTACTTGGATTTTGTAAACCATAGGATGTTATTATTTTATTGACTTTCCATTATACTTTCCTTAATTGATGCTTTTATTTGAGTTCCAATCTTGAATGCTTATTGAATGATTTCTCCCTTAGGGTGACGCTAGGGTTGAGAGTCAATATTGGTAATCTTTGTGGATGTGTGACACACCATGAGGGTTAGACAAAGCTAGATTGGAGAGTTTTAAGAGTGTGAGTCGAGAGGCAACAGAGCGTTACCTTTTCCCCTACTGTTTGATTTATCCTACCTCCATTTCCTAGAGTTCTTTGTGGTTATAATAGAGTGAAGTGTTAAGGGATGAACTCCGCTAGGGCGTAGGTGCGCGAGCAACAGAGTGAAGCGTTGAAATGGCCTTAGTATCTGGGGCTTAATTGTAATTAGGGGTCTTTCGCCTTGACCAAAGGGTTAGATCTACACATAGGAAGAGGGCTTATCACTTGGAATCGCTAGAACTCCATGCAACTTTGTGCAATGTGAGGTATTGAGACTGAGTGATTTCTCCACTGGGACATAGTTTAGGGTTAGTCACGGTTGACCTTAG
>NC_052490.1:23053438-23090094 GCF_009730915.1 Dioscorea cayenensis subsp. rotundata | reverse complement strand
AAGCACTTATCACATAGCTACTTCCATTAAACCAAAAAAATTTGCTTGCCGGGTGGAATATTTGTTGGAGAGTCCAACCATCTTACCTTTGGCCTCCAAGGAAACTATTTGGGTTGGGAATTGTCCAAGCTTAGCATGGTGGGTCATTGGATGGCTTCAATCTCCTACCCACGTCTTCTTCAAAAACCTAAAAACCTCTTTCTTGCAATTTATGAGTTGATTAATCCCAAAGAGAGATGCTTGCTACATTACCTTAGGATTTGCGTCTTCTTCCATTTCAACTTGAAAGCAATATGTCTTAACCAACTCTCCTTGCACCATTTCTTGCTCATAAACATACTGTCCACTCAAACAATTATAACATTGAATGAACGGTTCTTCTTGTATCCTCTCAATCTCGACAACATCATACTAGTTTCTCCCCACTTCTTCATTGTTATTCACTACCACATCTTCTCTATAAGGAACTTGACTTGCTTGCTCAAATACTTGTTGTTACTTGGAGAGTGTGTCAAGTATCCCTCCTAGTTGATGCTCAAGGTTTTTTTATAGGAGGCTTCATGACATCTTCGTGTGGTCTCCATATTTTTGGATGCTAAATCGGATGCTTCAATAAAAGTTAGCTAATACTCTTTGTAACTCGAAATGCATCCTCTCCGAGTATCTCACCCGTTTGACATTCCTCTTTAGGTGCCTCCAAATGATGTTCACCATTATCCCATAATACGCTTTGGGTAGCCCACTTGGTTGGATGATATGTGTTGTAACATGGAATGTTTTGTTGTCGTGAAATAACAATTCTATCAACTTTTTTACTGAGAGCTTCGACCTGCAAATATAGAGCTACGATCGGGATCAATCATCATTTAAAAATCCTTGCAAGACAAAAGTAAAAACATGACAAAAAGAAAAAGAAATGAGAATGATGGAAGAATAGGAAAGTGTGAAATATATATATATATATATATTTAGAACAAATCGTAACGGTGATAGAGAAGAGATGTGAAATAGAATGAACGGTAAATAGCTAAGAAAACAAAGTGCAAAGTATCTCTAAACGCCTATTCCCGGGCAACAGCGCCAAAAACTTGACAAGTTTCCCTTGCTTATATCCCGCAAGTGCGGGGGTTTATCAAGTAATAATCCCGGGATGAGCGGGGTCGAATCCACGTGGGAGTAGGGAGTAAAGACACTTAATTCGATTCTTAGCTATGTGGAGTATCAACAATGATAAGTGTGGTAATGATTCAGTTCTCAGAAATTAAAAGCAACAAGTTAGAGAGCAAAAGTAAGGAGGAGGCAAGGCAATCGATAAAGATGGGGTACTCGGATGATGTTTCACCTAGGATAATCGCTTCAAGTGCAAGAACTCTCTATTATGCTTCCTAATCAATGCAACGGTGAGTCGTGGAAATCCTTACATGCATAGTCCCAAATCTAAGGTCAACTATGCCTAACTCTATACATGTCCCGGAGGAGAAATCGAACAATCTCAACACCTCACACTCGCATAGAGTTGCAATGAGCTCTAGGGATTCCAAGTGATAAATCTCTTCCTAGATTTAGACCTAACCCTTTGGTCCAGGCGGAAGGTCCCTAGCCACAATTAAGCCGTACATACTAAGATCACCTCAACGCTTCACTCCATTGCACGGGCAACTAGGCCCCAGCGGAGGTTCATCCCTTAGACCATTCACTCTATTATGGCCACAAAGAACTCGAGGAACGGAGGTAGAATCTATCACGTCGGAGGGGAAAGGGGACGCTCCTGTACCTCTCGACTCACCCTCTCAACCCTCTCCAACCTAGCTTTGTCTAACGCTCGTGGTGTGTCACTCACTCACAAGGTTACCAACAAGAACTCTCAACACTAGTGTCACTCTAGGGGAAATGTTCATACAATCAAGTATTCAAGGTTGGAACTCACAATAAACATCAATTTATTGAAAGCATAATAAAGAAGTTCAATGAAACGAATAAATCCTAGGGTTCACAATCACCAAAGTACCCACTTGCGGTTTAGCTCTCAATGGAGCTAAGTACAATCAAAGAAATCGAATGTAAAAACAATAAATCCATAAAGAAACTCCCTCGATGGTTGTTTCGATGGTCTTGTTGAAAGTCCTCTACTCGCCGTCCAAGGATTCCTTCGTCCGGTATAGGATACGCCTCGATCGAAGCTCCCCTACCAACCTTCTTCCTAATGAAATAACGATGTTGGAGCCGTAGAACCTCTCCAAAACCTTGGCCAATACCCCTTGAAACCCTAGCCGAAGCCCTCTCGCAAGTTGTGGAAAAGATGGAGAAAAGAATACCAAAATCGGGGCTGAATCAGCTTTAAATAGGGCTGGAATCGGGCGACTCCACGGGCGTGTATGGTACACGCGCCCGTGCGGAATTTCCACACAGCCGTGGATAATTTCCACACGCCAGTGTGGATTCTCTGTTTCTGCGATTTTCGGTCGGCTGTAAACATTAACTGCTATAGTGATTTGCTACAGTGATTTGCTACGGTGGCCTGCTACAGTGCTCTACCAGAAAATACTCCCGAATCCACTTTTCATCGAGGTAACATAAATGGGCACACGTTTATGCTGTGGATCGCTTTGCTTCTTCAATGACGGATAAGATGATGGAGATCTTGTTCTATGTGCATAAGTCAGAATGCTTGAGTGTGACTGCCCTTGTGCCCCTCGAAATGGTTGTGTAAACTCAAATACGGGGAGGTTGGCACACACTCTAGCATCTCGCACCCGACTTATATCTTCGTGTTTGAACTTTAGCAAGATTTCATCCAAAATCGGTGCATTGTGATCCACATTGGCTTCTTTCCTTTATAATTGGTTTCACAACCCTACATGCACGAAAGTAACATAAAAACACACATATTAGTTTAAAAGCCCGAGAAAAGTAATGCTCAACATACGAAAATAATGCTTCGCATTCATATCGCACAAGCACTTATCAAATGTCCATGTCCTCGATGAGGATTCTAAGTGAAATGGGCCTGGAATATTCAGGTGGGGGAGACACGATCATGTCATTCCCGTGTCCTGCCTATGCATGGTTGTGCGAAGAGCTTCCAGATCTTACTGCCCTTGTTTAGAAGAAACTATCTTTAGGCTGAGATTTTCAGTGGAACGTACATTGTCATGCAGAGACCGTGTTTTGCCTAAGGGCATGATCATAATTGAATACTTCCTTGTTCATCTATAGGCTGGGGTATTCAGCGGGATAACGCACGATCGTGAGATGCCGTGTCAATCTTAAAACTTAGTGGAAACTTGATTCTTTTGCTCAGTTACTCACCGAATTAACTCCAATTCACTTTGAACCTTTGGTTCTGCATATGGAGCAAATAGACCCAGAATAGCACCTCAAATGCATGAAATTGTGCTAAAAGACAAGTAAATAAATGGAAATAGGATGAGTGAATATGATATAAAATGCACTCATCAAATACCGCCACACTTGAATGTTTGCTTGTCCTCGAGCAATCTCACATCACTCAATAAAAGAGAAAATGAGTGCAATACTTCTTGTCTCTGGGGAATGGCAAATCCTTAAGCATAGGGAAAACAACAAGGGCTAGTTCAAAGATGAATGCTTGATAAAAGGCTACACTTTACTTTAAAGATCTTGTGTGTGTGTACAAACCCTAAAATTAGTGCACCAAAGTCTCCAGGAGTCAAAATAATACTAAATAACCCTAATTTCAACTAGGTGACACACACACCTTGCGTGTCTACCAAAAGTCCATAGGTTGTTGAAGTAATAATTACCCTGGTGAGTGGGTAGTCGTATCCATAAGGAATACTGATTGAAAACACAAGAATTGCTATTTAACTATAGTGAAGATGATTCAAAGTGATGTGAACAATATCGATGCAAATAGAAATAAAAAGAATAAGAAGGAGACACAATAAAATGATAGGAGAGGAAATAGATAGAAAAGTGGGGGCACCCGGACATTGCTCACCCTAGGACTATTGCTTCAAGTGTATCACCGATCATTATATCTCCTAACTGATGTTTAATGAGTCACGGAAATCCTTAAACACACGGTCCCAAACCTAAGGTCAACCGTGACTAACCCTACTCTATGTCTCGGTGGAAAGGAATGCTCTTGATGCCTTACACTGTGCAAGGTTACATAAAGCTCTAAGGACTCCAAATGATAAACCCTATTCCCTAATATAGATCTAACCCTTTGGTCCAAGTGAAAGACCCCTAGTCCCAATTAATCATGAGCACTAAGTATTACTTCAACGTTTCACTCTGTTGCTTGTGCAACTAAGCCCAGTAGAGTTCCTCTCTTAGCACTTTACTCTATTGTGACCACAAAGAACTCTTGGAAAATGGAGGTAGGATAAATCACACCAAAAGGGAAAGGGGACGTTCCGCTACGTCTCAACTCACCCTCTCAACCCTCTTCAATCTAGCTTTGTCTAACCCTCATGGTGTGTCACTCATCAACAAGAATTACTAAGATGGATTCTTAACCCTAGTGTCAATCTAATGGAAAATCACTTCAGCAAGTATTCAAGATTGGAACTCAATTAAAACATCAATTAAAGAAACATAATTAAAGGTCAATGAAACAAATACATTCTAGGGTTTACAAGTCCAAGCACACAATAGGGGTTTAGCTCTCCATGGAGCACAGTACAATCAATAATGAAATCGAATATAAAAACATGCAATCCATTAGTAAACCCCCCTCGTAGTCCATGTCGATGGTCTTGCGTAGTAGCCTCGTGACAGCGCCCCTTGCGTATATCCCGCAAGTGGATGGGTTTGTCCAAATAATAAAATCCCAGATGAGTGGGGTATCGTATCCTCAGGGAGTAGGGAATAAAAACACTTAAATTGTTTCTCAACTAAGTGAAAGATGAATAGTGATATGTCTGACAAGATGTGAAATAACCAAAGTAAAAGAACAAGAAAGAGAGCACAAGTAAAGGAGAAGGTAAGGGAATCGATATAAATGGGTAACCCGGATATTGTTCCACCTAGGACAATAGTTTCAAGTGCAAGAACTCTCTATTATACTTCCTAATTGATGTAATAATGAGTCATAGAGATACTTATATACATGGTCCAAAATCTAAGGTCAACCATGCCTAACCCTATACATGTCCCAGTGGAGAAATTGAATATCCTCAACCTCGCACTCGTATAGAATTGCAATGAATTCTAGGGATTTCAAGTGATTAATCCTCTTCCTAGATGTAGACCTAACCCTTTGTTCCAGGTAGAAGGTCCCTAGCCACAATTAAGCCCTCGGTGCTAAAATCACTTCAACGCTTCACTCCGTTGCACCCGCAACTAAGCCCCAGCAGAAGGTCATCATTTAGCCCATTCACTCTACTATGACTGCAAAGAACATAAGGAAATGGAGATAGAATAAATCACACCATAGGGAAAAGGGGATGCTCGGCTACCTCTCAACTCACCCTCTCAACCCTCTCCAATCTCTTTGTCTAACTCTCGTGGTGTGCCACTGACTCAAAGGGTTACCAACAAGAACTCTCAACCCTAGTGTCATTCTAAGGGAGTATTCATACAATCAAGCATTCAAGATTGGAACTCAAATAAAACATCAATTAATTGAAAGCATAATAAAGAGGTTCAATGAGACGAGCACATACTAGGGTTCACAAATACCCAAGTACTCACTAACGGGTTTAGCTCTCCATGGGGCTAATTACAATCAATAAAATCAAATGTTAAAGCAAAGAATCCATAGATAACCCCCTCAATAGTCATGGCGATGGTCTTGTGGAGAGTCCTCTACTTATCCAAGGGTCCCTTTGTGCGGCCTAGGATACACCTCGCTAGATTGGTGCTGATGAAAGCTCTCCCACTAACCTTCTTCCAAACAGAGCGCGATGTCAGAGCCATAGAACCTCTCCCAATCCCTAGCCAATACTTCTCAAAACCCTAGCCACCGCCCACTCTCAAGTTAGGGAAAAGATGGAGAAAATAATCCTGAAATCGGGGTTGAAATCGGCCTTAAATTGGGCTGAAATCAGGATTCCACACGCCCATGTGGACACCCTTGTGGATTTTTCACATGGGCGTGTGGAATTAACGCACGCCCGTAAGGATTCTCTGTTTTCATCTTTCTTCGGTCGGTTGTGAATAGTACCTACTACAGAGTTTTGCTACAATGTTTGCTATAGTGTTCTGCTATAGTACCGGCCAGAAACACTCCTGAATCCATGCTTTCATCGAGGTAACGTAAACGGGCACATGTTTACATCGTAGATTGCTTTGCTTCTTCAATAATGGACATGTTGGTGGAGATCTTGCTATACAGGCACAAGCCGAAATGCTTGAATTTGACTGCCCTTATGCCCCTCTAAATCGTTATGCTAACTTGAATACGAGGAGGTTGGCACACATTCCCACATTTTGAACCGGACTTATGTCTTCGTGTTTGAACCTTCTCGAGATTTCCTGCAAATGGTGCATTTATGATCCACATTGGCTTCTTTCTATAATACTCGGCCTCACAACCCTATCTGCATGAAAGTAACATAAATACACATATATTAGCATTAAAACCCTATAAAAGTAACGCTCATCATAAGGAAAGAACACTTCACATTCTTATCGCACAAGCACTTATCAAACTCCCCCACACTTAAGCTTTTGCTTGTCCTTAAGAAAAAATTAAAACATTATGTCCATAGATGATGGAAATATTTGAAGTGCATGGCCTTACGTTCACCAAAGTATACACAGAGAGCATTCTACAAGCAAGGGAGATTTCAACACTAAATATGAAAAATCAATGCTCTAGCTAAAAACTTGAATCAAAAAGGACAACAATCCTGAAATCGTGTAAGTGTGTGAACTCACTCAAAACAACCCAAAATATACTACTCAAAGTTTTAAGTACAAGGGACATATTTGTCTACAACAGTAACAAAATTTCAAAGATGGTAGTAGCTTCACACATCCTCTAAGGTAGCCCTTTCCAAGGCTACCGCTAAGCTGGTTTTCAACTTTCGATGTGGTAGCTCTTTCTACCGGAGTGGTAGCTTTCACTCATCCTATGAGATAGCTCTTTCTCTCATTAGGGCATAACTAGTATCCGACTTATGAGAGTAGCTTCATACTTCATAGGTAGTAGCTCTTTCCACCCAACAAGCACAAATAAACAATAAAACTATTTTCTTCTTTCTTTTCATTTCACTATTTTTTTACACAAATAACAAAAGAAACAAAAATAACTAATCCCTTTAACATCGAACATGAGTTTTCAAAAGAGTTGAAAGAGTGAGTAGTGCAACAAGTGTCAATCGGGTAAAAATTCTTATAAATTCAAGCAAAAACTAGATCATGAAGACATTTAATGTTAAAAATTATTTTCCTAAACTTAAGAATACAATCATTGCAACTAAGGTGACCTACATTGGCTATGTGAGCAAGTATATAAATCAAAATTAAAATAAAAAAAAATGTGTGCACTATGAAACTCCCTCCCTCCCCCCAACACACACACACTTAAGTTGTACATTGTCCCCAATGTACACATGCAAGCTCACTCATAATGTATATCAACCAAGAACAAATGTGGGAGAAGTAATCAAAACAATACTCCCCTGACTCCTAGTGTTGCATTTGATGGAGCTAAATCCTTGGGAGTTATGTTCCAATGGTTTGTGAACACACAAGGCCAAGTACCGAAGCACTATTGGCCGTGCCCATGACAAGTCTCAATTCCCATGATTACAAGACCATTTGCACGCATACACGAGGGGGTTTAGTGAAGCTCAATAAAACAAAAACAACAACTCGTGTATATAAAAGATAACGCAATGAATACAAATCAATACAACAAAACAAAAATAAACTCAGAAGGAAAGTCCTTTCTGAGTATACAAGTCCCAAAATGAAATGCAAAAAGTAATAAAAATGATGAAAAACAAAGTCAAGTATCAGATATGCGCTGCCACTTTCTACTGGTGCTGCGGTACTAAATAATATGGCATGCCGGTGGGAAATAGTGTTGTTATTACCGCAGGGTGTCCCTCGATCTCCGATAAAGGGTGAGGACTCTAATAGCCGCAGATGACGATGTCAAGACGCCGCCATCAACACCGCAGCATCGTGCAACCCTGTAAAAGTCTGGACCTCCGCAAGCTAAAACTAAAGCTAACCCACAGCACTCAAGAGCCTCTCAAAATGATCATGAGCTCGAGAGGGAGGAAAAATAGGTACAGGATGCCAGAGTGTCTCCTGTGCTGCAAGGGGTGCTCCGGTCCCTATCGGTGCAAACTGAGGCTCATGAACCTGTCTTGAACCCTCCACTCCATCTCTTCTGCCCTCAACGATCTCTGGAGCAGGCGTCGCTAGAATGTATGTTCCAGGCTCACATCTATGCACCAACCCCATCATCCTAATCATATCAATCCCAATAGGAGAAAGCACGACCGTCCTCTTGGCACCACGAATGGCGTCCAGAAAACCCATCCCCAAGATGAGTCTAGTGACATAGGGACCAGTGAATAATACTCCTATTCTTGAAAATTGGCCATGGTGCCTCAAGACGTCTGCCACTACGTGCCTTAGGTGAATCGACACATTGCAGACCATGGAAAACAAATATAGTAGGCCCTGCCTGCTCAAAATAGCTATGTTCTAACCTCGACCGGACACAGACCTGCTGAGGACTGAGTGTAAGTATCTGTAGCTCAACTCGGATAGATTGGTGGCCTTGGACACTCCTGGTTCGTACTGCCCATGTCCACACAATACTCAAAATGCTTGTTGTGGAGTCACTATGCTCGGGAAATCCATTAGCAAGCGTCCATATTCCTTTATACCTGTGTAGGTTTCATTATACAAACCCATACGGACATAGAATGGATGTCCATATACTCACAACTGTATAACATTCACAGTGTCAAATCTCCCATATGGCTGATCAAACTCGAAAGATGCCAACACCTCTACCGTCAACGCACGGAAAGCTGGCTCTTGGATAGTCGGTAACCTTCTCCAGCTTCCTACTGCTAGAATCTCATCAATCTCATCAGCTAGCTCATCATCCCTCCGAATCTCTCTCAGCATACTCAAATCCACAAAGCAAGACTAACCAAAACTAAGTGCTGATAATCTCTCAAATCGAGCCTGTTGCTCAGGATTCGAGAATTCCATGTGTACTAGCTCAGGTGGGGTCCCTCTGGGATGCTTAACTTCATGCTTCTTTGAATGAGGTGCCATATCTGTAAGAATTGACAAGAAAACGATCAACAAAGCCCTAGAAATAGTATTGCATAATTCCACACGGCCTTGTGGAAATTACCCACGCCTGAGGGGATCTGCGGGGCGTGAAATCCGCGTGGTTACAAGTCAATGCTCCAAGATTACAACTTAAAACCATGGAACTCAAGACTTTTGATTTCATGGAACTCAAGACTTTCGATTTATTAAAAACAAGATTTGTGAAGAAGAGAGGGTAAAAAGGTTTAACGATGAAATATGTATGAAAACTTCGAATTCGGCACGGAAACTAACTGGAAAATCCTCTAAAATAGCGATATATGGGCCAGGAGACTGATCAATAGTCGATCATCGAGTGGTTGGAAGTGAAGAAGAAGAGAATTCAAAAAGATTTTAAAGAAAAACTCACGTCTCTTGGAATTTTGCGCATCCACACGGGTGTGCGGAAATTATCCACGCCCGTGCACCTCCACAAGAGAGCTTCATAGGGCAGACGCACGCCCTTGTGGCTCTCGGGAAAACACTCGTGGAAAATACCCCCACCCGTGCGCCCGACCCACAGGGGCAGCCGCACGCCCCTGTGGCTTCTCTTTCCAACCAAGAGAATCATCAAAGTGTCTCGCACGCCTGTATGGATATTCCGCATGGGCGTGGTTATTTGCACGGGCGTGGTTATTCACAAGCCCAACCCGCAGGGCAAACGCATGCCCCTGTGTCCTCTCGGGATGCAGATAGCTCTTCTGCAGAGATCCACACGGGCGTGTGAAAAATACCCATGCCCATGCGTTTGTCACAGGTTCGCCCACAGGGCTAGTCCACGCCCCTGTGTGCTCTCGTGAAAATTTGCTAAGTCTCTGCAGGAAAATGCACGTCCATGTGGAGATTACCCATGGGCGTGAGGAAATCACAAGGTCGCTCACAGGGGTGAGTCCACATCCTTGTGCCGTCTCTGGATGAGCTTTGAACAAAAATGCACGTCCATGCGGAAATTCCACACGGGCGTGTGTTTTCTCTGGATATTTATAAAACTTTGCTGGTCATGCAAAAAGTTCCTAAACACATATATACATTCAGAGCCTGCCTAACAATGCAATTTTAACAAGAGAAAACAGGAAAAACACGCTCAAATGACAAAGATTCATCCCCACACACGATTAGGCACATGATAACACCATAATATCCACAAAAAAAATCACAGCATAAGCATCCAAGAATCAAGACAGTAGCACTTAAAGCCTTATTCATGCAAATACTAACTAAAAACTAGAAAAACATTAAAAACTTGGGTTGCCTCCAAAGAAGCGCTTGTTTTACGTCACTAAGCTTGACGTATCTTGTCTTACCTCATGGGGGTTCATAGATGAAGGTTGCCCTATTACCCATAGCTTGAAAGCATGATGAACAGAGTCTCTTGAAGGTAGAGGGGCAGTTGTCGGGCTTGGGACCACCTAGCAATGGTGCATCCAATTTGGTTGGTTCACACCCATCTCCAACAACCTTGGAGTGTTTCCGATGACGTCTCCTTGCCCTCTTCATCTTCCGAAGCACCTTCTTCAGGATCACGGGAGTAGATGGTACTTCTTCATTCGAACCAAGCATTATAACTTCTTTATTTTCCACCTCTTGGTCGAACAAACCCTCGTACGGGTCTGGATTAAACATTTCCTGGATGTATTCATCAACAATCTCATCAGAAGTGTCTAGAAAATACAAAGCATCATCGAAATCAAGAGAATGCCACATGGCTTTAGCAAGGCAGTACGTGAGCTTGTCATCTCCAACTCTCAATTTTAGCTCCCCACCGTCCATGTCAATCAATACCTTGGAAGTCCGCAAGAATGGCCTCCGAAGTATTAAAGGTACATTTGTATCCTCATCGGCGTCTGGCACCACAAAATCTACATTAAAAATCTACTTGTCCACCCTGACAAGAACATCATTGATGATACCCGTCGGATGTGTCACTGTTCAATCTGCCAATTGCAAAGTCAACCGAGTGGGTCTAGGTCGCCCAGGCCTAGCTTCTGAAAGAAGGTGTATGGCATGATGTTGATACTGGCCCCTGAGTCCACCAATGCCATTTCTTCACCAAAATTGTCAATATTACACGTAATGATGAAGCTTCCCGGGTGCCACCTCCTTCTCTTTGCTTGTTCCCTCCTCAACCTCTATAACCTCGGGTGCGTGTTCATTGGTCCTCTCACTCGAAAGCCAACCTTCAACCTCACGACAACTTCTTAAAGTGATTGCGTTCACATGTTCTCTAGGATTGGTCTCGGTATTACACGACAAGTTTCCTTATGGCTTTTCCGATAGAGACTTCACAATCTGCCCAACATGATTTTCAAGATTGTGCAAAGAGGCAGTGTCGTTGTGAAGTGTAGCCTCGACTGATTGAAACCTTGTATCCGACGATTGCACAAACCTAGTTAAGGCCTTCTACAGATCAGTCATTCGGGTCTCCAAACCTGAAACTCGGTTTTCCATGTTTGTGGTTTGTTGTTGTTGGAAACCCGGTGGCCCCATGGCCTTTTGTGGACCTTGGTAGCTCCACGAAAAATTGGGATGATTCTTCCAACCAGGATTGTAGGTGTTGCTATATGGATTCCCTTAGTTCCTCATTGCATTACCCACAAAATCGACATTCTTAACAAAAGATGCATCACCAATAGAGATCGGACAATCAGAGGAAGCATGTCCTCTACCAGACCCGGTGCAAGTAGTCATGGCCGCCACTCTATTAGAAGTTAGAAGATCTAACTTCTTACTCAATGATTCCACTTGAGCCACCAATGAAGTTACTCTATCTATCTCATGGAGCCCGACCACATTTTCTTCTCCCTAGCATTCTATTGGTTGCTATTTAACCCCATTTCTTCAATTAGTTGACGGACCTAAGATACCTCCTGCTACCTCATCCAAGAGTTATCTTGTACTCGGATTCAACTCATTGTAAAAGGTCTGAACAATCATCCAATTCGGGAATCCGTGTTGCGGGCACTTTCTCAGGAGCTCCTTGAAACTTTCCGATGTCTTAAATAGAGACTCCAATTCCGACTGTACAAATGACGAGATCTCATTCCTAAGCTTTGAAGTTTTTTTGGGATTGAAATAACGGGCCAGAAAAGCTTCTACCATCTCCTCCCATGTGGTAATCAATGCTCTAGGTAATGACTGTAGCCATTGCTTCGCTCTCTCGTTTAAGGAAAATGGGAAGGCTTTCAACTTCATGGCATCATCCGTCACCCCGTTTATCTTAAGCACACCACACACCTCGAGAAAGTTCTCTATATGACTGTTTGGATCCTCATCGGCCAAACCATTAAATTGTACGAATTACAGCAACATATGGATGAATGCCTGCTTTAGCTCGAAGTTCTGAGCTATAATCGGGGGACACACAATACTCGATTGTCTCCCCAATACTGAAGGTCTAGCATAATCGAATAATGTCCGCTGTTGCTCAATCTGTTCTGCCATGTTTTTAGATTCTTCTACTTCCAAATCAGGTAAATAAAATCGTTCTTGCAAAGGTTCTTTCCCCTTTCTTCTACGTACGTTCAAGCTCAGGGTCTCCTCCAATCAATATTGAGGGGTTCCTTCGGGTCATAACCTGGAGTAGCACTGAAAAGAAAGAAAAAGAACAAGAATGAATGAATGAATAGCTAAGAAAACAAATTCCAAAGTATCTCTATACGTCTACTCCCTGACAACGGCGCCAAAAACTTGAGAACGCCCATTGCATATGTCCCGCAAGGGCACGGGTTTGTCGAACTAATAAAATCACAGATGAGTGGGGTATCGTATCCACAGAGAGTAGGGAATAAAAAAACTTAAATTGTTTCTTAACTAAGTGAAAGATGAATAGTGATATGTGTGACAAGATGTGAAATAACGAAAGTAAAAGAACAAGAAAGAGAGCACAAGTAAAGGAGAAGGTAAGGGAATCGATATAAATGGGGTACCAGGATATTGTTCCACCTAGGACAATCATTTCAAGTGCAAGAACCCTCTATTATACTTCCTAACTGATGCAATAACGAGTCGTGGAGATCCTTATATAAATGGTCCCAAATCTAAGGTCAACCATGCCTAACCCTATACATGTCCCGGTGGAGAAATTGAATAACCTCTCAACCCCGCACTCGTATAGAATTGCAATGAGTTCTAGGGATTTCAAGTGATTAATCCTCTTCCTAGATGTAGACCTAACCCTTTGGTGCAGGTAGAAGGTCATTAGCCACAATTAAGCCCTAGGTCCTAAATTCACTTCAACGCTTCACTCCGTTGCACCCGCAACTAAGCCCCAGTAGAAGGTCATCATTTAGCCCATTCACTCTATTATGACTGCAAAGAACATGAGGAAATGGAGATAGAATAAATCACACCAGAGGGGAAAGGGGACGCTCCGCTACCTCTCGAATCACCCTCTCAATCCTCTCCAATCTATCTTTGTCTAACTCTCGTTGTGTGTCACTGACTCACAAGGGTTACCAACACGAACTCTCAACCCTAATGTCACTTTAAGGCAGTATTCATACAATCAAGCATTCAAGATTGGAACTCAAATAAAACGTCAATTAATTGAAAGCATAATAAAGAGATTCAATGAAATGAGTACATCCTAGGGTTCACAAAGGGGCGTGCGGCTGGCCCCTGTGAGTTCGGCTTGTGAAGGTACACGCCCATGTGGTAATTCCGCACGGGCGTGTATAATTTTTGTCGAATATTCAGTAAGGCCATAGGGGCGTGCGTCCACCCCTGTGAACCCGTTATTTGCAAGCGCACGGGCGTGTACGACTCCCGTACGCACGTGTGGTGCCTAAGGTTTTAAAAGACCATCCGCTCTCCTAATACAAGAGTCACACCCTTCTCCTAAAATAACCCTAAACCAATCAAAGAGCATTTTTCTGACATTCTTGTTCCCTTGCTACTGTCGTCTTCGTGTCGATTGATAGAGCATTGTGTGGATTGTAGAAGTGTTTTCGTGCAGTTCATTGGTAAACCTTGATTTCCACTTTTCTTCGATTTTGTTGGATTCTAACTGATTATCTGCGATTGAAATGGTTAATACACATCGTTTTCTTGCTAAACTGATTATAATTTGTTTCTAAGATGATGTGGAAGTGAAATAGAGAGGTGGCGTGGAGATTGGCTACAAAGAGCGTGCGGTTTCCACGCCCGTGGAAGCGCACGGGCATGCGGAATTTCCGCACGAAAGTGTGTTCTCATTTTTTCTGCAGACTGAATGGAACTAATGGATTTTCCTTTTCTAATACATACAGGCATGGCTACCAAATCGAAGAAAACAGTTACTAAGCGGCCGCGAAAGCTTGCCCCTGAACCGGAAGTTGTTGGATTCACAATACCGGTGCATCAAGCTCGATTTGAGCGGTTAGAGAAGCTTAAGTTTGGTCAAACGCGAATTCCAGATATTGAGTTACTTAGGAAGGTACAGCTAGCAGATGATATGGCTGACGAGGTCGAGAAATTACTATTGGTGAGAAATTGGTACAGGTTACTGAACATTCCTGACCCTGCTATCCGCACACTTACTTTGGAGGTACTTGCTTCATTTGAGTTCGGCCGCTCTTATGCTCACTTTGATAATGTTGACGTGATTCAGTTTAGAGCTTTTGGGCAGCATCATAGTATGAGTGTCACGCAGTTTTTCCACTAGACTTGGTCTATATGATGGCGAATATCTTTGAGCCGAGGGAGTATGAGAACCTTCTAATTGACATGACGGGTTAATCTCCCATTAAGGCGTATTCTTTATTATGTGGAAAGGGCGTTATGAACCGAGGAGTGTCTAAGGCTTCATGTTTATCTCGACCTAGTTACAGATATCTTCACACCATCATAAGCAGGTCAGTAAATGGGCGTGGTGATAGCACGGGAGTCATCAACAAGCAAGAGCTTCTGTACTTGTACTCCATAGTTCGAGCGAACCGGTCCATCCGGGACACATTTTAGCGAGTATTTGAAGCATCAAGGACAATATCCTCGATTGGGTGTCATTTTCTCAGGTCCATATATTACCAGACTCATTGTGGGAATCGGTTTGTGAGACAAAATCAGCGGAACCGAGAAAGCGATAATCCCAGCACCACTTGGGTTAGAGACCATGAGGCTCATGGGGTTGACCCGAAAATATTCAAATGGTGTCTATGTTCTAAACATACCATTCGAAGATGAGCTGGGGCATCTCAGTCCGCCCCCGAGCTACAACCCACACCGGTGGAGACCGAGACACCTCCCGCAGCAGTGGAACCACCCCCGTGCATCTGAGTTCCCACCATCTCAAGCCCATGATCGTTTTGAAAAGGCTCGAGGCGCCCGTAGGGAGTGAGTGCGGACGAGAGGTGGCTGAAGCTCGACCGAGATTGCTTTGAGATTAGGGCTACGCAAGCCACTCGAGTACACGGAGTTCATGCCGGGGTTTCGACATATTACAGCCAGATCCTAGAGCGAGGCGTTGCCTCATCATTTGTCCTGCGGTCGAGGACTCTTCGAGCACCGCCCGATACCTCCAAAGCACCTCCATCCCTCGACCCCGGCACCGGAGGACCCACTATATGCTTCCACTTCAGAGCAGCGTGAGGCCCGAGAGCGACTTGACACTTGACCTTCCTTTTTTTATTTTCATGCATTTTACTTTTATCTTATTTACTTGTTTTTCGAGACTTGTGCAATCGAGAAAGGATTTTTCTTCGAGTTTATGTTATTTTTGCATTATCGAGTTGTATTCATTGCTTCATCTTTTTATACACTCGAGTTATTTTTTTGTTTTTCTTGAGTTTTCTTGAATCCCCTCGGTAGTGTGCGTGCGAGATGGTCTTGTCTTCTTGGAAATTGAGACTTAGTCATGGAGTGCGGCAAAGGTGCTTTGCCACTTGGCCGTCCTGAGCTTCACAACCCGTTGGAACACTACTCCCAATGAATTAGCTTCATCAAAGCGCAACACTAGGAGTCAGGGGAGTATTGTTTTGATTTCTTCTCCCACATCTATTTTTTTGAATGATATATTTTGAGTGAGCTTGCATGTGTACATTGAGGACAATGTACAACTTAAGTGTGGAGGGGAGTTTCATAATGCGCACATCTTTTCTATTGTTAGTGATTGATATATGCTCACATAGCCAATGGCGGTTCACCGTAGTTGCAATGATTGTATTCTTAAGTCTGGGAGAATTGTTAACATGGAATGTTTTCATATTCTAGTTCTTGCTTGAATTTTTAGGAATTTTTGCCCGATTTACACTTAGTGCACTACTCTATTGGAAACCCATGTTCGATGTTAAAGGGACTAGTTAGGTTTATTTTCTTGTGCTAAACTCAAAAAAAAAAAAATATTTTGAAAATGAAAAGAAGGAACAAAATAGTTTTATTGTTTATTTGTGTTTGTTGGGTGGAAAGAGCTACCACCTATGAAGTATGAAACTACTCTCACAAGTCGGATACTAGTTATGCCCTAATGAGAGAAAGAGCTATCTCATAGGATGAGTGAAAGCTACCACTCGGGTAAAAAGAGCTACCACCTCGAAAGTGTGAAAGCCACCTTAGCGGCCGCTTTGGAAAGGAGCTACCTTAGAGGATGTGTGAAGCTACTACCATCTTTTTAAATTTTTTTGTCACTTTTGTAGATAAATAAGTCCCTTGTACTTAGAACTTGAGAAGTATACCTTGGGTTGTTTTGAGTGAGTTCACACACATACTGAAATTCGGGTTTGTTGTCCTTTTTTTGATTCAAGTTTTTTTAGCTAGAGCATTGATTTTTTTCGTATTTAGTGTTGAAACTTTCCTTACTTGTAGAATACTTTCTTTGTATACCTTGGTGAACCTAAGGCCAAGCACTTTCAATATTCTCTTCATCAATGCACGAGAATGTTTTTAATGTTTGCTTGAGGACAAGCAAAAGCTTAAGTGTGGGGTAGTTTGATAAGTGCTTGTGTGATATGAATGCGAAGCATTCATTCCTTATGTTGAGCGTTACTTTTCTCAGGTTTTTAGATTAATATGTGTGTTTTTATGTTACTTTTATGCAGGTAGGGTTGTGAGGCCGAGTATGAAGGAAATAGGCCAATGTGGATCATAATGCACCTATTTTGGAAGAGATCTTGCTAAGGTTCAAACGCGAAGACATAGGTCAGGTGTGAGATGCTAGAGTGTGTGCCAACCTCCTCGTATTCGAGTGATCACATTCATTTGGAGGGGCACAAAGGCAGTCACACTCGAACATTCTGATTTATGCATATAAGAACAAGAGATCCACCAACGTGCACATCATTGAAGAGGCAAGTGATTCACGACGTAAACGTGTGCCCGTTTGCGTTACCCCATTGAAAGTATGGACTGTACCAAGTTACGGTAGAAAACACTGTAGCAAGTACTGTAGCAGCCCCGTCGAGAAATCAGAGAAACAGAGAATCCACACGGGCTTGTGGAAATTATCCACGCCCGTGTGGAAATTCCACAGGGGCGTGTGACATCATACACGCCCGTGCAGTCGCCTGATTTCAGCCCTATTTAAAGCCGATTTCAGCCCCGATTTTGGTATTCTTTTCTCCATCTTTTGCCCAATTTGTGAGAGGACTTCGGCTAGGGTTTTGAGGGGTATTGGCCAAGGTTTTGGAGAAGTTCTACGGCTCGACATCATGATTCCATTAGGAAAAAAGGTTGGTAGGGGAGCTTCGATCGAGGCGTATCCTATACTCGGGACGAAGGAATCTTTGGACGACGAGTAGAGAACTCTCCACAAGACCATCGATACGACCATCGAGGGGGTTTCTTTATGGATTCATTGCTTTTACATTCGATTTCTTTGATTGTATTAAGCTCCATGGAGAGCTAAACCCCTAGTGGGTACTTGGATGATTGTGAACCCTAGGATGTATTCGTTTCATTGAACTTCTTTATTATACTTCCAATAAATTGATGTTTATAGTGAGTTCCAACCTTGAATGCTTGATTGTATGAACATTTCCCCTAGAGTGACACTAGGGTTGAGAGTTCTTGTTGGTAACCTTGTGAGTGAATGACACACCACGAGCGTTAGACAAAGCTAGGTTGGAGAGGGTTGAGAGGGTGAGTCGAGAGGTACAAGAGTGTCCCCTTTCCCCTCCGGCGTGATAGATTCTACCTCCGTTCCTTGAGTTCTTTGTGGCCATAATAGAGTGAGTGGTCTAAGGGATGAACCTCTGCTGGGGCCTAGTTGCGCGTGCAATGGAGTGAAGCGTTGAGAGAATCTTAGTATCTAGGGCTTAATTGTGGCTAGGGACCTTCCGCCTGGATCAAAGGGTTAGGTCTATATTTAGGAAGAGATTTATCACTTGGAATTCCTAGAGTTCATTGCAACTCTATGCGAGTGTGAGGTGTTGAGATTGTTCGATTTCTCCTCCGGGACATGTATAGAGTTAGGCATAGTTGACCTTAGATTTGGGACTATGTATGTAAGGATTTCAATGATTCACCATTGCATTGATTGGGAAGCATAATAGAGAGTTCTTGCACTTGAAGCGATTATCCTAAGTGAAGCATTATACGAGTACCCCATCTTTATCGATTGCCTTACCCTCTTTTTACTTTTGCTCTTTCACTTGTTGATTTTATTTTTGAGAATTGAATCAATTTCACACCTATTACAATTGATCTTCCACATAGCTAAGAATCAAATTAAGTATTTTCACTCCCTACTCCCTGTGGATTCGACCCCGCTCACCCGGGATTATTACTTCGACAAGCCCGTGCACTTGCGGGATATAAGCAAGGGGAACTTGTCATGGTACCATTGGGTAGGGAGTGGATGAATCTAAGTGTGGATGACTTCAGAGATGATGTTGTGGTGATGCTCGGTTGGAAAGGGTGGCCGCAGTCACTTAGCCTCCTCTATCAGGCTAATTGAGTTTCCCCAAGTTTTATCGAGGAGAGTAAGTTGTGATACTCTTCGGTTAAGGTGTAGTCCTGATAATAAATACCCAAGAAGAGGAAAAATCCATGTAACTCAGATGATAATTGTTCCTCCTGAGTTGTAATCGAATGGTATAAGATTCATCCCAGACATCCTGCCCTCGAAGTCGCTCGAATATGGCAAGGAATTCAAATGTTAATTTAAGGTAGAGAGGTTGATTGATGGTGAGTACCTTGTGCGAGGCTCTAATAGCCAGTAATTGCTCAACCTCATCTCTTAAGCTGACTCTGTGTAACGCATCCTAATCAATGGTGCGAAGGGTCCCAAATTCATGCTCAGATAGCTGAGTATAACATTTGTGATGAATTGGTGCTGTTAGGTGTGTCAGAGGCTGGCTCAGACCCGATCCTGTTGGTGTTCTCTTCCTTACCATTGTCTACATTAGGAAATGAAATGAATTAATTTAGTTATGTATCAATGCAGGATGAACACGATGGTCCTGGGAGCAGCCTGACTATGCTCTTGTCAAGAGCATGATCGTGCTTTTTCAAAAAACTTGATCATCATCTCCGAAGATTTCAAAAAACTTGATCTAAAAAATTTGATAGAAAACTATATCAAATCAACAAAATCGATGATGGGAAAACCAAATTACTGATGAACCATGGGTAAGACCAGCTAGAACTTCACAACAACACCAAAATGATAGTTGGTGGCTTACCAGAGTAGAAGAGAGAGTGCACAAGAAGAGGAGAATGCGTGACGATGGTCAACAAATTGTGAAGCTAACTTATAGGTTTTTACCACACGAGAGAACGAGATGAAGGGTGACATGACCGAATTGTGAGTGTGTACTGCAAGTGCACGGGCGTCGAAGTAATAAAATACCCGGTGAGATGGTTACTGGAAAACATAAGAAACAGAAGTATTAGTAATAACAACTTCTTAGTTATCTAGTCGGAGTCATGATTGTGATGAAATGAACTTAATTGAAAGAATAAGAATATCGCAAGCAAGCAAAGGGAAAATAGAAATAATGGGAAGTCTCAATCAATAAAGATGAGGTACCCGGCCAATGCTCTCCCTAAGTTCTAAACATGAAGTGCAAGACTTGCTTAATGCTCCTAAACCAAGTTTGATGAGTCGAGGCAATCTAGGATAATCGATCCCTTCCTCTAGGCCAGTGATACTAGTCCCTTATTAGGTCTCGGTGGAGAAATCAATCAATCTCAACACCTCACACCACATTTGACCGTAATAAGCTCTAGAGATACCTAGGAGTGCAACAATTCCTAAAGATAAACCTAACCCTACTTCTAGGTGAAAGATCCCTAATCCCTACAAGGTCCCTATGTTGAAATATCTCAATCTCACATCTCACACCAAATATGGTTGCACAAAGTCTTGGGAATATGGAGATAGGAAGCACTCATTAAAAGGAAAAGGGACACTCCACTATCTCATGACTCACCCTCTCAATCCTCTTTAATCTTAGAGTTATAACCCTAATGGAGGCCTCTCTCTTACCAAGGCAACGATCTTTGCAAGTTGCATTATTCAGCTTCCGGTAATCAATGCAGGCTCACCACCCAGTCACTATACATGTAGGGATTAATTCATTGTGCTCATTTGAAAGCACTGTCATCGCATTTTTTAGGCACCACTTCGACTTGACTTACCCAAGGACTGTCTGAAATTAGATAAATTATCCCAACATCTAGAAGTTTCTTTACTTCCTTCATTACTACCTCGATTATGTTCGGGTTCAATCTCCTCTGAGGTTGAACCTTGGGTTTGATGTTATCCTCCATCAGAATTTAATGTGTGCAAAAAGATGGATTAATCCCTTTGATGTCAGAGATACTCCATGTGATGGCTGCCTTGTGCTTTTGCAGCATCTCAACCAATTTGTCTTTTTTGTGAGCCTCAAGAGTGAAAGAAATGATAACAGGTAGCTGAGAAGTTTTCCCTAAGAAGGCATACCCCAAGTGTGCATGTAACTCCTTAAGCTCAATCTTAAGAATGGGGGTCAACTCTAATTTGGAAATCTCCTTGATAATATTCCTCCATTTATCTCCAATATCTACATCCGGGTTATCTCTCACTTGTTTTGCCAAGCGCCTAAGTTCCTCATCTCCGAAATTACAATACTAAGTTTCTTCTTTATCTTGAGGACTTTTCCTAAGATCAATTGAAATGGACATTGCATGATTGACTTCTACCTCCTATTCTTGATCATCTTGCTAGGAACTTATTTCTATACAGATCAACTAATTCCATTGGACCATATGCTCATGGAAATTTGATATCAACCTTGCCAAGGTATGCTAATCATCGTGCCATTAGCCTCCCCCTCTTGACAATTGAGTGAACAAGGGTAGTTTCTCAAGGTGGTTAATAATTCTTACATGAGGACAAAGGTGGCTACATGAAAAAGACAGGTCAAAGTAAGCTTGAGAGAATAAAATGATTAACCTAAAAACAAAACCAACAAGAATAATTAAGAACAAAGGGGAAAGACATATGTTCACAAGAAAAGAGTGATATGAACAAACAAGATCACTAGATTCCAAAATTTCCTAAAAGTTGCCAATCCCCAGTAATGCTGCAAAAAACTTAATGTCCTCTCCACAAGTGTACGGATTGCAAGCAAGCAGTAAACTAGTACTCTACGAGGGATATGGTTGTTGAACTACAGGGACTAAAACTCAAAGTACTCGGTTTTTCTTTGATCTCTAGTTAAACAAAGATTGGGTTGGTTTAAACAAGAACATAACAAAAACTATAAAGAATAGAGGAAAGGAAAAGGTAGACTAGGGTTGAGTATTCGACAATAAGTGAGATGTGATCCCTACAAGTTATAGTATGCTGAATTATTTCTAATATCTACCAGGTACATCCTGAGGTTCCGGTGTGTGCTTTAAAGCATGGTTGCATCTATGGTTCTCAAATAAACCTAGGTTTTCTAGGGTAACTATGCATTTCAAATAGGTAGAGTTTTGCAATCACATTAATCAATCACAACTATGGTTATCCATACACCGAATTTTACTAAAGCATTTGTGCAAATCAAACACTTCAAGCTATATAAGACATGAGTTAACACTAGGATCCAAAGAACTTTGTCGACATAAAAAAAATTAGTCAAAGCATACAAAACATTGTAATTTAACACCCTGGAGCATTGTGGACGATTACCGGCTCATGGATGAGTACAACAAGGAAGAAACAATTGAAAATCTAGAAAAGAAGACATGATTCTCCCCTTCCTAAGGAAAGTGATCTTCCTTGCTGCTAACCCCACTTCTCCTATGCCTCGAACTCACCTTTGATCTCCCTAGATGGCGTGGTGAAGCTTGATCTTCGATCTCATCCTAGTCCTCCCGGTGGAGAAAAGAATCCCCGAACAAAGATGGCGTGGTGAAGCATGGTCATGCGATGACCATGTCCTCAATGAGGATTCTGAGTGAAACAGGCCTAGAATATTCAGGTGGGGGAGATAGGATAGTGTCATGACCGTGTCCTGCCTGTGCATGGTGATGGAAAGAGCTTCCAGATCTTGCTACCCTTATTTAGAAGAAACTACCTTCAGGCTAAGATTTTCAGGAGAACGCGCATGGTCATGCGGAGACCGTGTCTGGCCTGAGGGCATGATCATACTTGAATACTTACTTGTTCATCTCCAGGCTGGGGTATTAAGGGGGACAGTGCATGGTTGTGAGATACCCGTGTTAGTTATGTAACTTAGCAGAAAATTGATTCTTCTGCTCAGTTACTCCCTGAATTCACTCCAATTCACTTTGAACCCCTGGTTTATGCACATGAAACAAATAAATGAATGGAAAGAGGGTCAGTGAATATGATATGAAATGCACTCATAAATCATTGTTGCTTGTTTCAATTACTGGACCTTTACCTCTATTTTTTGTCTTGTAATCTTTTGGTCTAACCATTGTAGCACTATTGAAAAAAAACATTAATTGTTAACACCAATTATAATTGAAAATCTTTAGCTACATATAAATACAAAAAATAAACAATATTCATATTGATGATACATTAGTGTCTACCATAATAACCAAAATATACACACAAAAACTAAACAATATTCATGAACAATAAAAATGCATACATTAGTGATTATCTAATAACCAAAACATACACACCAAAATTAAACAATATTCGTGAACAACAAAAATACATACATTTAGCCTATAAGCTAGTGACTATGTTATACAAATTGCAAACATATATTGAGTGTGTACATTAGTGAAAAACTTTAAATCAACCAAAAAAAAACCTTTCATAGGCATGATAAGTTTTGTTCATAAAATAAATGGAGAGATTAACAATTTTTCATGAAAAATAAGTAAATTATATAAATGACCATAGATGAGTCTAGATAGAAAAATATATGTCCTTGACAATATATTAAAAGCTCTTAATTATCATCGGAGTAATGAAAATCATTTTCTTCATTATCTTCATATTCATCTCCATCATCTCCATCGTCCACATTGTTTTTATCGTCCCCATCTTCGTCACCATTTTCATCTTCATCTTCATCATCATCTTCATTAACTTCATCTTCAACTTGTTGTTGTTCTTCAACAAATGAATTTATCTCCTCAAATATACCATTAGCAAGGACAATTGGGTTTTCAAGCTCCTCTAAAGGAGTAACATATGTAGAAATGCATAGTTCATATTCTTGATAAATGTCATCAACTAAATCAGCTGTACTTTCTTCATGAGTCTTCCTTGTAGAAACATGAAATATACTCCCTGCCTTTGTTTTGAAAATGACCCACCAATCACGGCGATCTCTCTTACTAGAGGGATAGGGAATATAACAAACTTGCTGAGCTTGATCAGCTAAAACAAATGGTTCATTGCTAAGAATTACTTATTTGTGTTTACTTTCAACAAGACCATGATGAGGATCAACCTTAACCACTTTTTTATATCAAACCAATGACATTTAAAAGTATAATTTTGTTTACAACACCAAAATACTCTAATTCTATAATATCCTCCAAGACACCATAAAAATCTCTCTCATGATCATTGTAAGAACTTCCTTTCATGCAAACTCCACTATTTTTTGTATTGCGGTTATTCCCATAGTTTTGGGTGTGGAACTTGAAACCATTTAGAAAACAACCTTTGCACCATTGAGCAATTCATCCAGGACCATACGACATTTCGACAACACGAGGATCAATTTCATCTTTATGTTTAGCCACCTAAAAGTGTAAGACATAGATAAATAATTTGTCACAAATATACTCATTCACTAGTGATACAACCATATTTTTTAACAAAACTTACAAATTGTCTAAACCATTTTGGAAAACTTGTATCATGTAATTTCTCTAGTTTCTTGTCAGATATATTCACACATTCTTTATTATCATTTCATCGAACATCCTATATGTAAGAAAAATAAAGTTAGTGATATTGATTAAGTTTAAATTTGTATTTTTGCTCCATAAATAGTAGTTACAAAACAATACTTATTCCACATATGGATATATCTCCTTACAATTCATAAGTACATATAGCTCTACAAAGATAATGTTCTTTGTCTTCTAGAAATCTAGCCTTATTCATTGGCTTCAAAGGTTGACCAGGATGAGAGAAAATTGAAAGTCGTCCCCACACATTCTCGCATCTCCACCATCGTGATTGTGAGGTGCATTATTTAAACTTTTTTCCACAGTAGATTCAAAATATATCAAACAAAATGGTGAAATTTCTTGTATGATATATGCTTCGCATATAGATCTTTCCACACATGCTTGATTTTTCACATTTTTTTTAAATGAGGCAAAAACTTAAACATCATAAAATTAAGGAACTATAAAGTTTAGGTTAAAATGTAAAAATATTAGAAATAGAAAATGCAACGGAATACTAACTTTCAAATGGTTAAATCCAAAGTGATATTGCACCGGTCCTAAATGTGACAATTCAGTGATTGCATCATATACAAAGTTGGTCACCATATCAAGTATGACAATTAGCCGCCAACATTGCATTAAGACGTGATAGCCATGACTTTTTCAACCCATAAAACATGCATTCATCTTCATTAACACACTCGAGATATATTTGATACAAAAACCATCGTGAAGTTTTTAACTAGTTTTCACCCATGTGCAAACACATTTCCCTATCTTCTTTGCTCAAAGTGTACGAGGCTTGTGGGATGTAAACACGACCATTAGTTTCTACCAAATTTTAATTCTTTGCTAGTGCAATACACCGTAAGTCCTTATGAGCTTTTTATGTTGTCTTTTTGTTTTTGTCCTTTATATCCATTATCATATTGAACACATTCTCAACGACATTTCTTTCAATATGTATCACATCTAAATTATGGTGTATAAGATTTGTGTGCTAGTAAGGTAACTTGGAAAATATACTTTTCCTCACCCAATTATAACTTTCTCTAAACCCCATAAGCTTCTCTTCATTGCATTTAGTACCCCATCTAATATCCGTAAAAATAATTTGACTGTGTCAACATTTCTTTACCCGATAATCAAGGAATTGGATAGTCATGCTCAACTCTTTTAGAAAAGTTATATTTTTGCCTCCTAAATGGGGCAATGTCAAGAAAAAAAGCATGGCTTCCTCCCATGAACCAACCTGTGGACTTAATATGGCCCATTCAAAAGGGGCATGATAAATTTCTGTGAGTACTCCAACCAGACAACATACCATAAGCCGGAATATCATTAATTGTCCATTACAATGATGCTCTCATTGTGAAATTTTGTTTCTTAAAAGCATCATACGTTAGGATACCATTATTCCATAATTATTTCAATTCATCTATCAAAGTCCGCAAGAACACATCAATGTTTTATCCTTGGGTCTTATTTTTCCCTGGAATAACCATATTAAGAAATATATATGATCGAATCATGCACATCCAACGTCGCAAATTGTAAACAATAAGCATTACCGGCCAAATAGAATATGGTTTTGCTGTAGGTCCAAAAGGACTAAAACCATCTGCACATAACCCAAGCCTCACATTGTGGGATTCTTGTGCAAAAGATATGTACATTTGATTAAAGTGCTACCATGCCTCCCCATCAACTGGATACCTAAGAACTCCATTAATGCTTTTATTAGTCATATGCCATATCATGTTTTCAGTAGTCTTTGCGGACATGTAAAGCCATTGAAGTCTCGGTATAAGTGGCAAATAGCGTAAAATCTTCCAAGGAATTTGCTTTTTTTCCATCTTTTTTGATTTCCCCAACTGTCTAATGTTATACTGTGGATGCCCACACATAGCTTAATGGTCAAGTTTAGCAGCCTCTTTGTAAAACAACATGCAATTGTTTTGACAAACATCTATCTTCTCATATCCCATACCTAGACTTTTTATCTTCTTATTTGTTCAATAGATGTTATTAGGCAAGAATTCATCTTGTGGTTGCATATTCTTAATCATCACCACAAGACTATCAAAACATGCTTCACTCATGTTAAAAATCAGATTTTAAATTTAGTAGTTGTGATAAAGCTGATAACTTTGAGTACTTGGCATAAACTCCATATAAGGGTTTGTCTACATCATTCAATAAAGAGCAGAATGTGCCTCACTTGTGGTTTGGTTTTTCTTCCATGAAACTTGAGCTTGTATCTTGATAAGGAGGAACATTAAAAGTTGGGAAATGAAATCTATTATCATTTGAGCATATGGATTTTGGGCTTCTATTTGAGGCATTGGATGAATATGTTCATCTCCATATATAGAGGATTGTCTAATTTCATACTCTCCATGAGAAGTTCAAGTTGTATAGCCAATCATAAAACCATTATAGTAGAGGTGTTTACGGACAATGTCGACAATTTGAAACATGCTATTTTCACAACAATAACAAGGCACTTTATAGAATTCCCACTTACAATAGCAGTTTGAGAATATGAAAAGGAAATAAATTCATCAACTCCCTTAACAAATTCATCATTGATAAATGATGCCCCATCCTTACGACAATACATCCAAGATCGATCCTAGTTCATGTTTCAATTCTAACAAAGCTACCAAGTAAACAATTTGTTCTCACATAAAGAAATAAATTTTGCAAGCACAATAAAGAGTATAACATTCAAGATTATATGTGAAGGTGGACAACTGAAACAATACTCCCATGAACTCCTAATAGTACATTTGATGGACCTATATTCCTTGAGAGCTGAGTTCCAATGGGTTGTGGAGCACACACGGCCATGTGAAAGTCACATTGACCGTGACTTTGGCTAGTCCTCAAATTCCATACTCACAAGACCATCTACACATATACACAAGGGGGATTCAGTAAAGCTCAACAAAAACTGAATCGAAGAAAAGTATATAAAGATAAAGCAATGAAATACAACTCGAGATAATGAAAAGAAAAGATAAACTCAGAAGGAAGATCCTTTTTGAGTAGTACAAGTCCAAAATACTATACGGAAAATGAAATACAAAAAATAAGAACAAAAAAATGTTAAGACGCATCAAGCATCAGTGTCATGCTCGGGCTCCGCTACTGCTGCTGGTGAAGTAGTCAGTGCCGGGGATGCCTGAGGAATCCTAGGTCGCATAACAAATGGGGATGTTGCGTCTCCCTCGAGAATCTATTGTAAAATGTTGAGATGCGTCATGACCTCCTTGTGGTTCGAGGCCTGTGTAGCGCAAACCTCAGCAATCTAAATCCGAAGCACAGTGGAGGTAGATAACATGCACAGTGGAGGTGGCTCCTATGTAGCAGGGGGCTTCTCTGTCTCTATTTGCTCAAGCTGGGGCTCTTGCGCCGGCTGGGAACCCTCTGCAGCATCACCTCCTCTCTCGGCTATCCCTTGGGCAAGTGTAATCAGTACATACACTCCCAGTCGATACCTGCGTAACATACCCATCTATCTAATCGTCTCTATACCCAGGAGGTAGGTACGATAGTCTTCTCGGCCCTCTAATAGCGTCCAGCAGACCCATCCCCATGATGAGTCTAGTAATATAGGAACCAGAGAAAAGCACTCCGATCCTGGCATACTGACCCTGATGCCTCAGGAACTTTGCTAGTATGTGGCCAAGATGAATCGGATGGCTCTATACCATGTAATACAAGTATAGAAGCTCCTATCAACTCTGAACACCTGAACTATCACCGTGGCCATTCACTGATCTGCTTAGGATGGCTGAGATAGACAAGTAGCCTTTGACACTCCTGGCTCATACTGACTATGGATGCATAATACTCGATACAAGCGCTGAGGAGTCAAGCTACCTGGGTAATCTGCACGGGCGACTCGCACTCTCCATGGTAGTAAAGTCCTCGCCTGATAACCGCAACCGAATCAAGAACTGTGTGACGCTCATACTATAGTAATATCCAAATGCTTTAAACTATCTCACGTCAACGCTTATCGAAAACCATCGTGAAGACCGTAAAAACTCGAATGACGATAATACCTCTAGCATCAACATACTGGATAGTCAAGGGCGAATAGACAGAATCTCCTCCAGCCTACCCACCGACAATAGCTTGTCAACCCTCATCGGCCATATCATCTCGTGACCTAAACCTCTCTAAGTGCACTCAAGTTCAGGAATCGAGTTTGTCCAAACTTGAGTTTCAATAGTCACTCAAACTGAGCCTGGTGCTCGAGTATCGCAAACTCCATCTGTTCCAGATCAGGTGAGGGCTCGGGTGGATGTTTGCTGGCCACTTTTTTTGTTTTGGGGCCATATCTGCAAGAATTGAAAAAAATCAATCAAATTCATTCAAAAATAATAATTTTGCAGTAAATCTTCAAGGTCGTGTTGAAAGTTTCCACACGGCCGTGGATCCACGGGCGTGAAAACCCGCACGCCACTATGTAAAACGCTACAAAATACATCATAAATTCATTCTAAAATGCTTCTAAAACATACATTCATCATTTAAACATCAAAACAAAGCACATTCAATAGTTTTAATTGAATAAAATCAAGTATGATGAAGAAAAGAGAGAATAAGTGTTTACTAACAAGATGAAGATAAAAAAACCTTGAAATCGAGCGGAAAAACTAGAGTGAAATCTCTAAAACGACGGTGCAAGGTCGAGAGTACAAGGATGTGTTCTTAAAGTCTTTGGGAGTGTGAAAATGAAAAAGGCTAACAAGATTTATAAAGAGAAATTGCGGCCTTTTGAATTATGTACATCCACACGGGCGTGTGGAAATTATCCACGCCTGTGTGACTCGCATGGGAGCTTCACATGGGGTAGACACACACCCTTGGGTGCTCTCGGATGGCACTGCTGACTCAACGCATCCACACAGGGGTGTGGAAATTACCCACGCCTGTATACCCGACCAACAGGGGCATCCACACGCCGCTGTGGTTCCTTTGTCCACACGAGAATTTCTCTAAGTGTTTCACACGCCGGTGAAAAATTCCACATGGTCGTGGACCTTCACAAGGCCCTTCATAGGGGCATTCGCGACATCCCCCGTATCTTCTCAGGATGGAGGGAATTTTCTCTACAGAGTTTCACACGGGCGTGTGGAGATTCCCTATGCCCGTGTGCAGTTTACAGGGTTAGACAAAGGGGTAGACACACGCCCCTGTGTCTTCTCTGGATAAAGCTCTAAACTTCTATAAAGAAACACACGCCCATGTGGAAATTACACACGAGTGTGTGACCATCACAAGGTCATTCACATGGGCAATCACACACCCTTGTGTCCTCTCTGATGAGCTCGAACGAAAACACACGCCCGCAGTGGAATTTCTACATGGCCGCGTGTCTTTCTAGAAGACTTAGAAAAAAATTACGCACTCTATAAAAAAATTTTTTGCACACTTATACACATACAGAGCCTGCCTATATTATGGGAAAGTAACCAGAGAATCATG
Organism: Dioscorea cayenensis subsp. rotundata; assembly: GCF_009730915.1. Classification (NCBI taxonomy): domain Eukaryota; kingdom Viridiplantae; phylum Streptophyta; class Magnoliopsida; order Dioscoreales; family Dioscoreaceae; genus Dioscorea; species Dioscorea cayenensis. The sequence continues at coordinate 23,060,043 of NC_052490.1, read as the reverse complement.
AAAAAGTGCTCAAACGACCAAGAAAAATTCGCCACACACAATTAAGAACATGAGAACACCAACAATCCACAAGAAAATCACATCAATAAGATGTAAAAAGATCAAGACACCAACACTCAAGCTCTTATTTATGCAAACACTATCTAATACCTGGAAAAACAATAAAGACTTGGGTTATCTCCCAAGAAGCACTTGTTCAATGTCACTTAGCTTGACTTACCCCGACCTTAGCTCATGGGGGCTCATAGATAAAGGTTTCCTCTTACCCATGACTTGTAATCATGATGAACATAGTCTTTTGAAGGTAGAAGGGGAGTTATCAAGTTTGTTATGGCACAAGGGTTCGTCACCCTTACTCGCTCTTGCTCATCCACATTAGCCTTAGGGAATTTCTTGTGTGCCTCCTTGCATGCTTCATCTTCTGGAGCATCTTCTTCATGATCCCCCAGGTAGGTTGCACCTTGTCCTCTAGACCAAGCATCATGACTTCTTCATTCTCCACTTCTTGGTCTAGCATCCTTTCATATGGGTCTGGATGCATCATTTCTTGCATATATTCATCTATTAGTTCATCAGTAGTGTCAAGAAAGTAAAGAGTATCATGAAAGTCTAGAATGACTCATGGCTTCGGCGAGGCAATCTGTAAGCTTGTCATCCCGAACTTGTAATGTCAACTCCCCGCTGTTCATGTCAATGAGAGCCTTAGAAGTGCGCAAGAATGGCCTCCCAAGTATCAGTGGGACATCGATATCCTCATCAACATCGAACACTACAAAGTCCATAGGAAATATGTACTTGTTAACCTTCATAAGTACGTCTTCGATGATGCCCCTCGGATGTCTAACCGTTTGGTCTGCCAATTATAATATCATCCGAATGGGCCTAGCCTCTCCCAATCCTAACTTTTGGAAGAATGTATAAGGAATGACGTTTGCACAGAATGTGAAGCTTCCAGGGTACTTCTTCTTGTTCGGCAAATTCTTTTGTAACACCGCCGAACATGAAGCATCTAGGATCACAGATGCAGTCTCCTCCAAATTCCTCTTGTTGGTTAAGAGGTCCTTGAGAAACTTTGCACAGTGAAGCATTTGAGACAATGCCTCCACAAATGAGATATTGATGTGCAACTGCTTGAATAGACCCAAGAACTTCTTATATTTTCATCATTTTGGTCATTCTTCAATCTTGAAGGATAAGAAATTATGGTCTTGTAAGGTGGGGATACCACCTTCTTCCCTTAGTTGGCTCTCTCCTCAACCTCCACATCTCGGATGCTTCAGCATTGGTCTTCTCGCTTAGAAGCCTACCCTCAACCTCACGACCACTTCTCAAAGTGATCGCATTCACATGTTCTCTCTGATTAGTTTCGGTGTTATTGGGCAAGCTTCCTTGTGGTCTCTCCGATAACGATTTCACAATTTGCCCCACTGGACTCTCCAAATTGTGCAATGACGCGGTGTGGTTGCGAAGTGTGGCTTCAGCTGATTGAAATCTTATATCCGACAAATGAATGAACTTGGTTAAAGCTTCTCTAGATCGGTCATCCGGTTTTCCAACCTTGAAACTCAGTTCTCCATATTCGGGGCTTGTTATTGTTTTTTGAAACCGTGGTGGTGCCAATATCTTTTGTTTCCCTTGATTACTCCATAAAAGATTTTGGTGGCTTCTCCAACCTGAATTATAGGTGTTGCTATATAGATTGCCTTGGTTTCTCATTGCATTACCCACAAAGTCCACTTGTTCTACTGAGGATGTACCACCAATAGAAATAGGGCAATCAGATGGAGCATGTCCTTCCCCACACCCTATGCAACTAGTCATGCCAGCCACTCTCATAGAAGTTAGAGTGTCTAACTTCTTGCTCAAAGGCTCCACTTGGGCCGCTGATGAAGTAACTTGTTAGGACATGCTCCCCTTTCAAGGCCGCCACCCTAATAGAAATCGGGCAAGAAAAGCTTCTACCATCTCCTCCCATGTAGTGATAGATGCTTTAGGTAATGAATGTAGCCATTGCTTCACTCTCCCTTTCAAGGAAAACAGGACGGCCCACAACTTGTTAGCATCATCCATAACATCATTGATCTTGAGCATGTCGCACACTTCCAAGAAGTTTTCTATGTGATTGATTGGATCCTCATCGGCCAAACCATTAAATTGTGCCCACTGTTGTAACATTTGGATGAATGTTGGCTTAAGCTCAAAATTCTAAGCTGTGATCGGTGGCCACATAATGCTAGATTGTGTGCCAAGAACTGCTTGTCTGGCATATTCGGATAGTGTCCTCTCGCTGCCCATTCTGCTCGCTATATCCGACCCTGCACCGTCTACCTCAGCTTGATTTGTCTGCTCTTGCATAAGTTCTTTACCCCTTGTATGAAATGTTCGTTCAAGTTCAGGATCACCTTCAACCAATATCGAAGAGTTCCCTCGGGTCATAACCTGGAGTTACAACCAAAGAAAGAAAAACAAATCAGAACGATGGAAGAATAAGAATGTGTGAAATAGAATAAATATTGAATAGCTAAAATAGCAAAGTGCAAAGTGCTTCTAAAATGCCTACTCCCGGTAACGGGCTAAAAACTTAACAACGCCTTTTTGCGTGTGTACCGCAAGTGCACGGATTTGTCGAAGTAATAATACAACGGTGAGTAGGTAGTCGAATCCACAGGGAATAGTGATTACAAACACAAAGATTGTTATTTAACTAGAACAAGGATGAATTAATAGTGATGTGAATAAGAATCAATGCAAATAGAAATAAGAAAAGAAGAAGAATGTGCAAATAAAAGATAGGAGAGGCAATCGACGATAAACGGGGCACCCAAACATTGCTCACCATAGAACTATTGTTTCAAATGCAAGACCAATCATTATGTTCCCTAACTAATGATTATTGAGTCATATAGGTCCTTAAACACACGGTCCCAAAACTTAAGGTCAACCATGGCTAACACTACACTATACCCTGATGGAGAAATCTCTTAGTCTCTCGGGATTCCAATTGATAAACCCTATTTTCTAAAATATATCTAACCATTTGGTCCATGCGAAAGACCCCTAGTCACAATAAATCCCCAGATACTAAAGATTACTTCAACGCTTCACTCTGTTGTTGCGCAACTAAGCCCCAACGGAGTTCATCTCTTAGCACTTCACTCTATTATGACTGCAAAGAACTCTTGGAATGTGCAGGTAGAATAAATCTTACCAGAGGTGAAAGGGGATATTCCGCTACCTTTCGACTCACCTTCTCAGCCCTCTCCAATCTAGTATTGTCTAACCCTCATGGTGTGTCACTCATCCACAAGGATTACCAAAATGGATTCTCAACCGTAGTGTCACTCTAAAGGAAAATCAACTCAACAAGCATTCAAGATTGGAACTCAATTAAAACATCAATTAAAGGAAGCATAACAAAAGGTCAAAAAAACAACATCATCCTAGGGTTTACAAGTCCAAGTACCCACTAGGGGTTTAGCCTCCATCGAGCAAAAATACAATCAATAATAAAAATCAAAAAGTAAAAAAATATGTAATCCATAAAAAACCCCTTGGTGTTTGTATCAATGGTCTTGTGGAGTGGCCGTATCTTCTTTAAAGGTCCCCTCATCAAGCCTAGGGCACACCTCGCTGGATCGGTGCCGACAAAAGCTCCCCCAATAATTCTCTTCCGAAGGAAGCACGATGTCGAAGGCCATGAAACCCTCCAAAAGCCTAGCCGAAGCCTCTCCAAACCCAAGCCGCGAGCGGCTCCAATGGTAGAGAAATGATAGCCAAAAGATGGAAAGAAGGACCCTTAAATCGGACTGAAAATTGTGATTTAAATAGGGTCTGAATTGGCCATCCACACAGGCATGCGGAATTTTCACATGCCCATGTGAATCTCCAGGAAATCGATTTTCTGTGGCCTATGAACAAAGAATCGCCATAGTAAATTGTTACAGTTATTTGCACCAGTGCTTGTTACAAAGTGTTCTGCCGCAGTACTCGCCAAAAATACTCCCCGAATCCACACTCTTCATCGAGGCCACATAAAAATGTACACATCTACGCTTATAGATTGCGTTGCATCTTCAAACAAAAAGCACATTTAACAACAATCTTGCTAGCTTTGCACAAGTCAGAATACACGAGTGTGATGGCCTTTGTGCCCCTCCAATTTGCATATTTCCTTGAACACCACGGAGGTTGGCACAGCACTCGCATGTCTTTTGAGCACAACTTGTGTCTTCACGCTTTGTTCACTCCAAGATTTCATCAACTAAGTGCACTCACAATCTACTTTGGCTTCTTTTCTTCTATATTTGTCTACACAACCTTACGTGCACAAAAAGAACACAAATACACATGTATTAGCTGATAAAATCTGAGAAACGCAATGCTCATCGTAAGAAAAGAATAATTCATAATAGTAATACACAAGCACTTATCAAACATGATACTAGGGTTATGATTAAAAACTGAAAACGGGACATTTCGAGAAGAAAAACATGGGATTAGGATTTTGGCTTAGAAATAGTGGACATTCCAAAAAGAAAACATATGATTATGGTTTTGATTGAAAAATAGGAGAAATTCCAAAAAAACTTACGATTAGGGTTTTGGATTAAAAAAATTTGATACATTAGCAAAAGAAAACATATGATTATTGTTTTGATAAAAGAATAGGAGGTATTCCGTAAAAAAAACATATGATTAGGGTTTTGATTCAAAAATAGGATGCATTCCCAAAAAGAAAAACATAGAATTAGGATTGTGAGAAAAAGAAAAATAGTAAACATTCCTAAAACAACACATTGGATCAGAGTTTTTTTATTGAAAAAAATAGTAGTCATTCCAAAAAGAAAAATATAGGATTAGTGTTTTTGATTGAAAAATATGATACATTACTATAAGAAAAACACAGGATTATGGTTTTAATTTAAAAATAGTAGACAGTAAAAATTGAAAACATAGGATTCTGTTTTTGACTGAAAGATACGAGACATACCAAAGAGAAAACATTGGATTGTGATTTTTATTCAAAAATAGGACACATTACGAAAAGAAAAACATAAAGACTAGGGTTTTTGATTAAAAAAATATGTTACATTCCAAATCAAAAAGCTATAATCTTAGATTTTCAATCAAAAACATTACTATAAGAAAACATAGTGTTTTTTTGCTTTGATTAAAAAAATAGAAAAAAATAGGGGACATTTCCGAAAGAAAAACATAGGATTAGGGTTTTGGTTAAAAAATATGAGACATTACGAAAACAAAAATATACGATTATTGTTTTTGATTTAAAAAAATAGGAGCCATTGCGAAAAAGAAAAACATATGATTTGGGTTTTGATTAAAAACAAACATTCCCTAAAAAGAAAAAAACATTGTATTAGGGTTTTGATTCAAAAATAGTAGACATTCCGAAAAAAATATAAGATTAGTGTTTTCATTGAAAAATAGGAGACATTACTATAAAAAAATCATAGGATTATGATTTTAATTCAAAAATAGTAGACAAGGAAAATAGAAAACATAGGATTTGGGTTTAAACTGAAACATAAGAGATTTTCTGAAAAGAAAACATACAATTATTATTTTTATTCAAATATAGGAGGCATTACAAAAAGAAAACATAAGTCTAGGGTTTTGATTAAAAATATGATACATTTCAATCAAAAACCCTAATCATGTCTTCAATCAAAACATTACTATTAGAAAACATAGGATTAGGGTTTTGATTAAAAATTGGAAAATTGGGGACATCGAAAAGAAAAAAAAGGATTAGGGTTTGATTAAAAAATAGTAGGCATTCCCAAAAGAAAACATAGGATCAGGTTGTTGATTGAAAAATACGATGCATTCTGAAAGGAAAACATGAGATTAGGATTTTGAATCAAGACCCTAATAATACATTTTCTTTTGGAAATGCCCCCTATTTTTTAGTTTTTAATCAAAACCCTAATCTTATGTTTTATTTTTCATCAAAATCATAGCTTTATGTTTTCTTTTCATAATGCCTCCTATTTTTGAGTAAAAATCATAATTATATGCTTTCTTTTCGTTATGTCTCCTATCTTTCAATCAAAACCCGAATATTATGTTTTCTTTTTCTTAATGTCTACTATTTTTTTTTAAAAACCTAATCCTATATTTACTTATAGTTATCTCTCCTAATTTTCATTCCAAACCGTAATCCTATATTTTCTTAAAGTAATGTCTTCTAACTTTCAATCAAAACCTTATTCCTATGTTTTCTTTTCAATTGCCTACTATCTTTCAATCAACAACGTAATCCTATGTTTTCTTTTTGGAATATGTCCTATCTTCCAATCGAAACTCGAATACTATGTTTTCTTTTCTTAATGTCTCCTATTTCTCAATTTTATATCAAAACCCTAACCTATGTTTAATTTTCGGAATGTCTACTATTTTTAAATAAAAATCTAATCCTTTCTGTTTTTTTGGAATGTCTGTTATTTTTTAATCGAAACACTAATCCTATGTTTTCTTCCTGAAATGTGTCCTATTTTCAAGTTTCGAATCAAAACCATAATCTTTTATTTTCTTTTCCGAATATCTCATTTTCTTGATTGAAAACTCAAATCCTACTTTTTTTT
>NC_052490.1:23013962-23052438 GCF_009730915.1 Dioscorea cayenensis subsp. rotundata | reverse complement strand
ATTATGGAAAAACATAATAAAAGGTCAATGAAACAATAACATCCTATGGTTTACAAGTCCAAGTACCCACTAGGGGGTTTAGCTCTCTATGGAGCAAGATACAATCAATAATAAAAATCGAAAGTGAAAACATATAATCCATAACAAAACCCCCTCGAAATTCGTATTGATGATCTTGTGGAGTAGCCTCATCCTCTCCAAAGGTCCTCTTATCAAGCCTAGGGCACACCTCACCAGGTCAGTGTGGACGAAAGCTTCCCTAATAAGTATCTTCTAATAAAAACAGGGTGTCAAAGCTATAGAACCACTCCAAAACCGTTGCCAAACACCTCTGAACCATAGCCGCAAGGCTCCCAAAAGTTGGAGAAAAGATGGAGAGAAGGATGAAAGATGGATCCCCAAATCGGTATTAGTCACTGCTTTAGAAAGGGCTAGAAACGGGTATCCAAACAGGTATATGGAATTCCAGCACGACCATGTGCATTTTTGGAAATCTGATTTTCTGAGGGATGTGAACAGTATCCTGCTACAGTACTCTGCCAAAATACTCCCGAATCCACACTATTCATCAAGGCAATATCAACAGGCACACGTCTATGCCGTAGATTGCATCGCTACTTTAATAAAATGCCATATTGGTGAAGATCTTGCTAACATTGCACAAGTCAGAATACACAAATATGACCGCCTTTGTGCCCCTGCAAACCATGTAGTTGCTTGAGCGCATGGAGGTTGGCACACATTCACGTATCTTCGATCACAACTTGTGTCTTCACATTTGTTCACTCCAAGAATTCATCAACAAAGTACAATCACAATCTACTTTGGCTTCTTTCTTTCATATTTGGCTCCACAACCCAATATGCGCAAAAGAACACAAAAGCACATGTAATAGCGATAAAATCTGATAAAAGTAATGCTCATCATAAGAAAAGAATAATTCGCATTCTTAGTACACAAACACTTACCAGACACTATCTAGTTTAGAGCATTTGGACAGCACTTCAGCATGAGCGTCTCCTAGTTTTCAGTCTGACTTGGACTGTATGATGAGGCATTCACCGATACTGATGAGTACACTCAGTTACCGGCAAACTATCCTAGCATTTTGACCCTGTAGAGAGCATACAAAGCCTTATGCGGACAGGGGTAGTATGAGCCAGAAGTCTCTAAGGCCATGTACCTATCCCGGTAGGGCTAGAGATACATACATACTGTACTTAGTAGATTGGTTAGCGGCGGAGGTGACATCACAGATGTTTTGAGCTAATAGGAGCTTCTTTACTTGTATTCGATGGTGCAGAGTTAGCCAATTCATCTAGGTCATATCGTGGTCGAGTACTTCTGTCACTAAGGCTAGTATGCCAAAGTCGGTACTCTGTTCTTAGGTCCCTACATCACTAGACTCATCATGGAGATGGGTTTGTTAGACGCTATCAGGAGGGTCGAGAAGGCTATTGTACCATCTCCTCTCAACATAGAGATTATGAGATTGATGGGGATGGTCTGGAGATACAAACAAGGAGTCTATGTGATGATCATGCCCCCATCTGAGACAGCCAAGGATGACACACCAAAGGGACCACAGCCAGCACTGGAGCCACAGCTTGAGTAGGTTCAGATAGAGGCATCTCCCATAGCACAGGATCCATCTTCAGTGCATATATTTTCTCCCACTCGAGCCCATGATTGATTTGAGAGGCTCGAGAGTGCTGTGAGAGTATTATGGATAAAGATTAGAGAGGTTTGCGCCACACAGGATGCTAAAGTCTGGCTACCTTTTTTATATCCCTTGTGTTCCACTGATAACTGGTCATGGCCGTTTCTTCAATGAGATGTCAGGCTTCTTCAAGGGTCTTGTTTCCTAAGGTACCTCCTACAAGAGCATTGATTGCTTCCCCGCAAGTGTACGGGATTTCCAAGTAATACCTCATGTGAAGACACGAGGATCGTATTCCATGGGGCTAAGGATCTCCTATTACTCCTTCTTGAGCTATTATCTAGCCTAAGATCTCAAGCGATGGATTTTACTCTAGTAAATATAATTAAAGCTAAAACGATATTTGCCAACAAATTACAGAGAACAAGCAATGAGCAAGCAAGATAATCAGTGAAATGCTTATGAAGAGAAAACATGGAATTATTGTTTTTATTCAAAACCGAAAAGTAAGAGTCATTCCGAAAAGAAAATATAGGATTAAGAATTTGATTCAAAACAAAAAAAGGAGATATTATGAAAAGAAAACATTGGATTAGTGTTTTGATTGAAAAATATTGGACATTCCAATAACAATGAAATACGATTACTGTTTTGATTCAAAAATAGGAGATATTTCAAAAAGAAAAACATAGAATTAGTGTTTTGAATCAAAACCATAGAAATATGAGACATTCCGGAAAGAAAACATCGGATTAGGGTTTGATTCAAAAATAGGAGATATTGCCAAAAAAAAAACATAGGGTTAGAGTTTCGATTCAAAAATAGAAGACATTCCGAAAAAGAATGGTAGGAATAAGCTATTAATTCAAAACATAAAAATAGAATTATGATTTTGATTTAAAAAATAGTACATTTTCCAATATGAAAACATATGAATAGCATTTTGAATTAAGAAAAGGAGACATTTAAGAAAGAAAACATAGGATTAGGATTTTGAATGAAAAATATCAGGCATTCTAAAAATAAAAGATAGAACTAGGGTTTTGTTTGAAAATTAGTAGACATTATGCAAAGAAAACGTATGATTACGGGTTTGATTCAAAAAATAGGAAACATTCCAAAAAGAAAGCATAGAATATGGGTTTTGATTTAAAATATGTGACACTCCGAAAAGAAAATATACGACAACCCCTTTAATTGAAAAATAGGAGACATTTCGAAAAGAAATGATAGGATTAGGGGTTTGACTCTAAACTAAAAAATAGTGGACATTACTAAAAGAAAGATATAGGATTACAATTTTGATTAAAAATAGGAGACATTCCGATAAGAACACTTGCGATTATGGTTTTTATAAAAAAAAAATGATATATTTCCAAAAGAAAACTTAGGATTGTGATTTTGATTAAAAAAACAAGAGACATTAACAAAAGAAAACATAGGATTAAGTTGTCTGATTCAAAAATGATAAATAGGAGACATTTCGAAAAAAAAACATTGGATTAGGATTTTGATTCAAAAAGTTGGATACATTACGAAAAGATAACATAGGATTAGGTTTTTAATTTAAAACTGGTAAATAGGAGACATTCTGAAAAGAAAACATAAGACTGAGGTTCTGGTTTAAAAATAGGAGACATTAGGAAAAAAAACATAGGATTGTTGTTTTGATTAAAAAATAGGAGACATTTCGAAAAATAAAACATCGGATTAGGTTTATGATTCAAAAATAGGTGACATTCTGAAAAGAATACATAGGATTAGATTTTTATATTAAAAAATAGTGAACATTTCAAAAAGAAAACATAGAATTTGATTTTTTGATTCGAAACCAGAAAATAGGAGACATCTCCAAAAGAAAACTCTGGATTAGACTTTTGTTTGAAAAACAGAAGTCACTCGTAATAGAAAACATACGATTAGGTTTTGATTCAAAAATAGGAGACATTCTGAATAGAAAATGTTAGATTAGAATTTTGATTCAAACCTAAAAAATAAGAGACATTCCCAAAAAAAACATCGGATTCGGGTTTTGATTGAAAAATTGTAGATATTCTGACAAGAAAACATAAGATTATGGTCTTGATTAAAAAATAGGAGACATTCCAAAAGTAAAACATAGGATTAGGTTTTGATTTGAAACCGAAATATAGGAGACATTCCCAAAAGAAAACATAGGATTACGGTTTTGATTGAAAAAAAAAAAAATAGGAGACATTTCGGAAAGAAAACATAGTATTTGGGTTTTTTTATTCAAAAAGTAGTTGGTATTTCAAAAAAAGAAAAATATAAGATTAGGGTTTTTAATTCAAAAACCAAAAAAATAGGCAACAATGAGAAAAAAATATAGGATTAGGGTTTTTGATTTCAAAAACCCAAAAAAATAGGAGACATTCCAAAAAGAAATATAGGAATAGAGTTTTGATTATGAGACATTTCGAGAAGAAAACATAGCAATATAGTTTTGATTAAAAACTGAAAAATAATAGATATTCTGAAAATAAAATATAGTATTTGGGTTTTGATTAGGAACTGATTAATAGAAGGCATTTCACAAAAAAATATAGGATTACGGTTTTGATTGTAAAATTGGAGATATTAGGAAAAGAAAATACGTACATAGGATTAGTGTTTTGAGTCAAAATTGGGAGATTAAGAAAGGAAAACATAGGATTATGGTTTTAATTCAAAACTAAAAAAATAGTAGACATTCCAGAAAGAAACATTGGATTAGGATTTTGATTGGGATATATGCTACACATTCCGAAATATATGAGACATGTAGCTAAACCGGAATATATGAGAAATTCCCAAGAAAAACATTGGATTAAGGGTTTGACTGAAAAATAGAAGCCAATTTGATAAAAAAAACATAGCATTAAGGTTTTGATTAAAAATAAAAAAAAATAGAAGACATTTCGAAAAGAAAACATAGGATTTAAGTTTTGATTCAAATAAGAGACATTCCGAAAGAAAACATAGGATTATAGTTTTGATTCAAAACTGAAAAACAGGAGACATTCCGAAACGATAAGATGGAATTAGGGATGTGATTGAAAAATATGAGACATTCCAAAACAAAGACATACAATTAGGGTTTTGATTCAAAATTGGAGACATTCCGAAAAGAAATTATAGGATTAGGGTTTTAATAAAAAATTGGAGACATTCCCTAAAAAAACACATAGTATTAGGGTTTTGATTGAAATCCGAAAAATAGGAGACATTGATAAAAAATATGAGACTTTCCGAAAAGAAAACATAGGATTATGGTTTTGATTTCAAATTGAAAATAGGAGACATTCGAAAAGAAAACATAGGATTAGACTTTTGATTCATAATCGAAAATAGGAGACTTTCTGGAAAAAAAAACATAGGATTATAGTTTTTATTCAAAACTAAAAAATAGTTAACATTCCGAAAGAATATATAGAATTAGGTTTTTGACTCAAAAATCAAAGATATTACAAAAAGAAAACGCAGGATTAAGTTTTTTATTGAAAACTAAAAAAATTGAGACATTCCAATAAGAATACATAGGATTAGGGTTTAATTGTAAATTAGGAGACATTAAGAAAAAGAAAACATTGGATTAGGGTTTTCATTCAAAACCAATAAATAATAGATTCTAAAAACAAAACATAGGAATAGGGTTTACATTGAAAAATAATAGGCATTCCGAATATAAAACATAGGATTATGGTCTTGATTCAAAAATATGAGGCATTCCGAAAGAAAATATAGGACTAGGGTTTTGATTTGAAACTAAAATATAAAAGACATTATGCAAAAAAATCATCAGATTAGGGTTTTGATTGAAAATATGAGACATTTCAAAAAGGAAACATGGGGTTATAGTTTTGGATCAAAATTAGGAGACATTCCAAAAAGTAATCATAGTATTAGTGTTTTAATTCAAAAATGAAAAATAGGCGACATTCCAAAAAAACAAAAATATATATATATATAAGATTAGTGTTTTGATGGAAAAATAGGATACATTCAGAAAAGAAAACATCAGATTAGGGTTAGAATTCATAAATAAGAGATATTTCGAAAGAAAAACATAGGATTTGGGTTTTAATTCAAAACCAAAAAATAAAAGACATTCAAAAAGGATAACATAGGACTGGAGTTTAAATTAAGAAATAGGATACATTACGAAAAGAAAACATAGGATTATGTTTTTGATTCAAAATTTAAAAAAAGGACAGATTCCCTAAAGAAAACATATGATTATGGTTTTGAATCAAAACATAAAAAAAAAGGGGACATAAAGAAAAGAAAACATAATATTAGGGTTTTTATTGAAAAATAAGAGGCATTCCAAAAAGATAACATAGGATTAGCTTTTTGACTAAAAATTGAAAAATAGGAGACATTCCAAAAAGATAACATAATATTATGGTTTTGATTAAGAAATACAAGATATTACAAAAAGAAAGCATAGGATTAGGGTTTTGATTAAAAACTGAAAAATAGGATACATTCCCAAAACAATGCATAGGATTATTGATAAGTGCTTGTGCGATATGAATGCGAAGTGTTCATTCCTTATGTTGAGCATTACTTTTCTCAGGTTTTTACAATAATATATGTGTTTTTATGTTATTTTTATGCAGGTAGGATTGTGAGGCCGAGTATGAAGGAAATAGGCCAATCTGGATCATAATGCACCTATTTTGGAGGAAATCTCGCTAAGGTTCAAACGTGAAGACATAGGTCAGGTGTGAGATGCTAGAGTGTGTGCCAACCTCCTAGCATTCGAGTGAGCACATCCATTGGGAGGGGCACAAAGGCAGTCACACTCGAGCATTCCGATTTATGCACATAAGAACGAGAGCTCCACCAACATGTATATCATTGAAGAAGCAAGTGATTCACGACGTAAACGTGTGCCCGTTTGCGTTACCCCGATGAAAATATGGAATTGGGAAGTTATTCAGGTCAAAGACTATAGTAGAGCACTGTAGCAACAATGTAGCATGTACTATGGCAGCATTGTTCACAGCCGGCCGAGAAATCAAAGAAACAGAGAATCCACACGGGCGTGTGGAAATTATAACGATTCCAGCCCTATTTAAAGCCGATTTAGCCCCGATTTTGGTATTCTTTTCTGCATCTTTTCCCCAACTTGCGAGAGGGCTTCGGCTAGGGTTTTGAGGGGTATTGGCTAGGTTTTTGGAGAGGTTCTATGGCTCCGACATCGCGCGTTATTTGGAAGAAGGTTATTGGGAGAGCTTTCGTCGGCATCGATCAGGCGAGGTGTATCCTAGGCCGGACAAAGCATCCCTTGCGACGAGTAGTGGACTCTGCACAAGACCATCGACACGACCATCGAGGGGGTTTCTTTATGGATTCATTGCTTTTACATTCGATTTCTTTGATTGTACTTAGCTCCATGCAGAGCTAAACCCCTAGTGGGTACTTGGGTGATTGTGAACCCTAGGATGTATTCGTTTCTTTGAACCTCTTTATTATGCTTTCAATAAATTGATGTTTATTGTGAGTTCCAACCTTGAATGCTTGATTGTATGAACATTTCCCCTAGAGTGACACTAGGGTTGAAAGTTCTTGTTGGTAACCTTGTGAGTGAGCAACAAAGCTAGGTTGGAGAGGATTGGGAGGGTGAGTCGAGAGGTACAGGAGCGTCCCCTTTCCCCTCCGACGTGATAGATTCTACCTCCGTTCCTCGAGTTCTTTGCGGCCATAATAGAGTAAATGGTCTAAGGGATGAATCTCCGCTGGGGCTCAGTTGTGCGTGCAACGGAGTGAAGCGTTGAGGGGATCTTAGTATCTAGGGCTTAATTGTGGTTAGAGACCTTCCGCGTAGACCAAATGGTTAGGTCTATAATTAGGAAGAGATTTATCACCTGAAATCCCTAGAGCTCATTGCAACTTTATTCGAGTGCGAGGTTGAGAGATTATTTAATCTCTCCTCCGGGACATGAATAGAGTTAGGCATAGTTGACCTTAGATTTGGGACTATGTATGTAAGGATTTTCACGACTCACCATTGCATTGATTAGGAAGCATAATAAAGAGTTCTTGCACTTGAAGCGATTATCCTATGTGAAGCATCATCCGAGTACCCCATCTTTATCGATTGCCTTACCTCCTCCTTACTTTTGCTCTCTTACTTGTTGCTTTTAATTGTTGAGAATTGAATCATTGTCACACTTATCATTGTTGATATTCCACATAACTAAGAATCAAATTAAGTGTCTTTACTCCCTACTCCCTGTGGATTCGAAACCCGCTCACCCGGGATTATTACTTCGACAAACCCGTGCACTTGCGGGATATACGCAAGGGGAGCTTGTCAATTATGGTTTTGATTCAAAACTAAAAAAACAATAGGTGGCATTATGAAGAAATTTTTAAAATAAAACATAGGATTTCGGTTTTGATCCAAAAAATAGGAGACATTCCGAAAACAAACCATAGGGTTAGGCTTTTGACTTAAAAATAGGAGAGATTCCGAAAAGAAAGCAGAGGATTAGGGTTTTGATTGAAAAAAAGAGAGATTACAAAAACAAAACATATGATTAGGGCTTTTATTAAAAAATGATAAATAGTAGACATGCCGAAAAAAAAACATAAGATTAGAATTTTGATTCAAAATTGGAGACATTCTAAAAGGAAAACATTGGATTAGGATTATGGTTTTGATTCAAAACCGAAAAATGAGATACATTACAGAAATAAATTACGGGATTATGGTATTGATTGAAAACCGAAAAATAGGACACATTCCTGAAAAAATCATATATTTATGGTTTTGATTCAAAATCATAAAGTAGGAGACATTCTGAAAAAAAAACATAGAATTAATGTTTTGATTGAAAACTAGGAGACATTCCAAAAAAAATATAGGATAAAGTTTTTGATAAAAAACCGAATAATAGGATATATTCCTAAAAGAAAAGATCACACTTGGCTGTTGATTGAAAATAGGAGACATTCATAAAAGAAAACATAGATTTAGGGTTTTCATTAAAAAAATAGTCGCCATTCCAAAAGGAAAACATATGATTAAGGGTTTGAGTCAAAAACAAAAAAATATGAGCCATTCCGGAAATAGATCCTAGGATTATGGTTTTGATTCAAAATAATAAAATAGTAGACATTCTTAAAAGAAAATATAGAATTATTGTTTCGGTTGAAAACTAGGAGACATGTAGAAAAGAAAAGATAGGTTTAGGTTTTTGTCAAAAAATCAAAAAATAGGAGATATTCCAAAAAGAAAACCATAGTTCAAAGCTTTTGATTGAAAAGTAAGAGACATTCAACAAAAAAAAATATAAGATTATGCTTTTGATTGCAAAATCGTAGAAGTTCTGAAAGGAAAACATATCATTAGGGTTTTGATTCAAAAACAAAAAAAAGGAGACATTCCGAAAAGAAAAAACATACTATTAGGGTTTAGATTAAGAAATAGGAGACATTCATAAAAGAAAATATAAGATTAGGCTTTTGATTGTAAAATAGCAGAAATTCTGAAAGGAAAACATATCATAAGGGTTTTGATTCAAAAACAAAAAATAGGAGACATTACGAAAAGGAAAAACAATGAATTAGGGTTTTGATTCAAAAATAGTAGACATTCCGAAATGAAAACTTATGGTTAGTGTTTGGATTAAAAAAATGAAAAATAGGATATATTCCGAAAAAAAAACATAGGATTAGTCTTTTTATTCAAAAATAGGAGACATTCTGAAAATAAAATATAGGATTAGGGATTTTATTAAAAAAATAGGAGACATTCAAAAAAGAAAACATTTTACTAGAATTTTGATGGAAAAATATGAGACATTCCGATAAGAAAATATACGATTAGTGTGTAGATTTCAATCCAAAAAATAGGAGACATTTAAAAAAGAAAACATAGAATTGGAGTTTTTATTAAAAAATAGGAAACATTATGAAAGGAAAATATAGGATTACCGTTATGATGAAAAATAGGAGACATTCCGAAATGAAAACATGGGATTAGGTTTTTGTATCAAAACCGTTAAGTAGGAGACATTTTGAAAAGTAAACTTCAGACTATTGTTTAGTTTCAAAATTGAAAAAAAAGGAGATATTCCTAAAAGAAAACACAGACGTATTGTTTTAATTAAAAAAATACGTGACATTGGGAAAAGAAACACACATTATTAAACTTTTTCTCCATACCAAATAAATTGGAGATATTCCGAAAAAAAATATAGGATTAGAGTTTTGATTGGAAAATATGAGACATTCCCAAAAGAAAACATAAGATTTGGGGCTTGATTAAACAATATGAGACATTAGAAAAGAAAAAATAGGATTAGTGTTTTGATTAAAAAATAACAGGCATTCTATCAAGTAAACACATTATTAGAGTTTTGATTGAAAACCAAATAATAGGAGACATTACGAAAAGAAAACATAGGATTATGGTTTTGATTCAAAATGGAAAAATATCAGACATACTGTAAAGAAAACATATGATTAGGGTTTTGATTCAAATATAGGAGACATTCCAAAAATAAAACATTAAATTAGGGTTTTCATTCAAAATTGAATAAGAGAAGACATTCTGAAAAGTAAACATAGGATTATGGTTTTGTCTCAAAACTGTAAAATAGGAGTCATTCTGAAATAAAACAATAGGATTTGATTTAATCGAAAAATAGGAGACATTCTAAAAAGAAAATTATAGTATTTATTCAAAACCCAAAAAATAGGAGACATTTGGAAAATAAAAAATTGGATTAGGCCATTGATTCAAAAGTAGGAGATATTCCTAAATGAAAACATAAACATTGCACTAAAACCATAAGATTAGTTTTTTTTCTCAAAAATAGAAGACATTCCAAAAAGAAAACATTGGATTAGTGTTTTATTCAAAAATAGAAGGCATTCCAAATAGTAAACATAGGATTAGGGTTTTGATTTCAAGATATGTGCATTGCAAAAAGAAAACATGTTATATTTTTTGATTTAAAACCAAAAAATAGAAGAAATTCCAAAATGCAAACATAGGATTATGGTTTTGATTAAAGAAAATATGAGATATTTAAAAAAGAAAATATAGATTAGGGTTTTGATTAAAAAAATATAAGACATTCTGAAAGGAAAAATATAGCATAAGGGTTTTGATTCAAAAATAGCAGACATTCTGAAATTAAAACATTGGATTGGGGTTTGATTAAAAACAGAAAAATAGGAGACATTTCAAAAAGAAGATAAATGATTTGGTTTTATATTCAAAAACTTGAATCATTCCAAAAAGAAAACCAACAATTATGTTATCGATTCAACACCAAATAATAGGTGACATTCTGTGAAGAAAATATAGGATTAGGGTTTTGATTCAAAACTAAGAAATAGGATACATTCTAAAAAGAAAACATCCAATTATGTGATTGATTGCAAAATATGAAACATTGCGAAAAGAAAACATAAGATTAGTGTTTTTATTCAGAAATAGTAGACATTCGGAAAATAGACCAAAGGACTAGGGTTTTGATTCAAAACCAAAAAATAGGAGACATTCATGAAAGAAAACATAGGATTAGAATTTTAATTCAAAAAAAGGAGACATTTTGAATTGAAAACATGGGATTAGGGTTTTTGATTAAAAAGGAAAACATTCAGAAGAAAAACATATTATTATGTTTTTACTCAAACCTAAAAAATAGGAAACTTTCTACAAATAAAACATAGTATTAGGGTTTTGATTGGAACATAGGAGACATTTCGTAAAGAAAACATATGTGTAGGTTTTTGATGCAAAATTGAAAATGAGAGACATTATGAAATGAAAACATAAGATTAAGATTTTGGTTAACAAAAGGAAACATTCCCAAAGGAAAACATAGGATTAGAATTTTTATTAAAAAAAAATATGAGACATTATGAAAAGAAAACATAGGATTAGGATTTTTATTAAAAAAAATATGAGACATTATGAAAAGAAAACATAGGATTAAGGTTTTTATTCAAAATAGGAGACATCTTGAAAAGAAAACATAGGATTAGGCTTTCTAATTCAAAATTGAAAAATAGGAGATATTCCAAAAAGAAAACATAGTATTTGAGTCTTGATTCAAAAATAGGAGACATTCTGAAAGGAATACATAGGATTTGGGTTTTGATGCAAAACCAAAAAATAGGAGACATTCCGAAATGAAAACATATGATTAGGGATTTGATTAAAAAATGGGGGACATTCTAAAAAAGAAAACATAAGATTATGTTATGATTCAAAAATAGAAGACATTCGTGAAACAAAACATAGCATTAGGGTATTTGATTCAAAAATAAGAAAAATTCTAAAAAGAAAACATACGATTATTTTTTTTTTCAAACCCAAAAAATAGGAGACATTCCGAAAGGAAAACATAGGATTAAGGTTTTGATGAAAAATAGGAGACATTCAGAAAGGAAAACATAGGATTATGATTTTGATTCAAACCCAAAAAATAGTAGGCATTTAAAAAAATATATACTATTAATGTTTTGTTTGGAAAATAGGAGACATTTCAAAAAGAAAACATACGATTAGGGTTTTGATTCAAAAATAGGAGACATTCCAAAAAGAAAACATTAGATTTCTTTTTGATTGAAACATAGGAGACATAAAGAAAAGAAAACATCTGATTACTGTTGTTATCAAAAAATAAGAGATATTATGAAAATAAAGCATAGGATTAGTTTGTTGATTTAAAACTTACAAATTTTATACATTCCGAAAAGGAAATATTTCATTACAATTTTGATTCAAGGATAGGACACATTTCTTAAAGAAAACACATTATTAAGTTTTTTCATTCAAAACTACAAACTATGAGATATTTTGAAATGAAAACATAGGATAATGGTTTTGATGGAAAAATTAGCGACATTCCTAAAAGAAAACATAGGATTAAGCTTTTGATTCAAAACCAAAACATATGAGTCATACTGTAAATAAAACATAAGATAAGCATTTGGATAAAAACTAGGACACATTCCGAAAAATAACATAGGATTATTGTTTTGATTCAAAAAAAAAAAAATAGAAGGCATTCCGAAAAGAAAGCATAGGATTATGGTTTTGATTAAAACATATGAGACATTCCTAAAACAGAACATATTATTAAGGTTTTGATTAAAAATAAAAAGAGCCATTACAAAAAGGAAACATAGGATAAGGATTTTAATTAAAAAGTAGGAGCCATTCAAAAAATAAAACATAGGATTAGGGATCTGATTGAGAAATAAAAATAGGAGACATTCCGAAAAGAAAACATACGATTATGGTTTTTATTAAAAATAATGAGACATTAAGAAAAGAAACCATATGAATATGGTTTTGATTAAAAAATAATAAATTGAGACATTCCAAAAATAAACACATAGGATTAGGGTTTTGATTCAAAACCGAAAATATGAGACATTATGAAAAGAAGACATACGATTAGGGTTTTGATTAAAAACCTAAAAATGGTAGACTTTTTTGAAGAAAACATAGGATTAGAGTTTTGTTTTAGAAATATGTGACATTCCTAGATGGAAACATATGATTAATGTTTTGATTAAAAAATAGGAGGCATTGCCGAAAGAAAACATCGCCTTTTAATGTTTTTGATGAAAAACTCCAAAAACAAGTGACCCTAAAAAGAAAAATAGGATTTGGGTTATGATATAAGAGACATTATGAAAACAAACAATAGGATTAGGGTTTTGATTGAAAACTGATAAATTGGAGATATTCCGAAAAAAAAATATTGGATTAGGGTTTTGATTGAAAAATAGGAGACATTCCGAAAACAAAACATAGGATTAGGGTTTTGATACAAAAATAGGACATTCCAAAAATAAAACATAGGATTTGGGTTTTGATTCAAATGCAAAAAATAGTAGATTCAAATTCAAAATTAGGAGATAGTCCAAAAAGAAAACATAGGGTTATGGTTTTCATTCAAATATAGATGATATTTCGAAAAGAAAACATAGGATTATTGTTTTCATTGAAAAATATGGTGCATTCCGAAAGGAAGACTTTGGATTAGGGTTTTGATTCAAAACAAAATCATAGGAGGCATTGCAAACAGAAAACATATGAATAGCATTTTGATTCAAAAAGAATAAATAGGAGAGATTTCTTAAAGAAATCATAGCAATTGGGTTTGATTAGAAAATCAAAAAAAGGAGACATTTCGGAAAAAAGACATAAGATTAGGGTTTGATTCAAAACTAGATGATATTCCGAAAAGAAAACTTAAGATTAGGATTTTGATTGAAAAGCTAATATTGGGAGACATTCCAAAAATAAAACATAGGATTAGTGTTTTGATTGAAAAATAGTAGACATTGCAAAAAAACATAGGATTAGGGTTTTGATTAAAAAATAGAAGACTTTGTGAAAAGATAACATAGGATGAGTGCATTTTATATGTATATTTTTATACCCTTTTATTGTATTTATATTGTCATTAAGCGTTTATTTATTGTGATTTGGTGCTACTATAGGTATTATTGTGTGTTTGTGCACAAAAATAGGATCATGTGAAAAAGAGCGTGATTCGAAAGTCAATTACAAAGATGCGAAAAAGATGCTGAAATTACGAGTACACTTAGGCTAGACATGGTCTCCACACGACCGCAAGCGTCTCCCTCGATTATTCCAGCTGATTTTTATAGACTGAGTATTGTAGCATTCACTCGTAGCAAAATTATCGTAGCTCTGAAGTTTGAGAGGTCATGACAATTTGTATGCAACTAGCACGATTGTGCTAGGAGGTGATGCGGTAGTGGTCGTAGCCGAAATTCTATGATTCAATTTTTAGACATTCCAAAGTGATAATTAGGGAGTGGCACGACCATGCCCACGGCGTGTCATGCCCAAAAACTACTTTTTAAGTCGGGATCTAGGGCATATTCTCTTCCTTTCTTCCTTCTTCTTAGCGGTGGCTGCCAAGCTTTTTCCCTTCATTTTTCTAGGGCCGGAGTAGAGCTACTTTGTAGGATCGCAAGTGGAGTGGAGCTAAACTGGAGGAAGTTCATTAAAGCATTGTCGGAGTGGTAGAGAAGCAAAGAGGGATTCATTAATGGCTTTATTACCTTTTGTTTTCTTAGTCTTTTATGGATTTGTAAAACTATAAAAGGCTAGCCACTCTCTAGTTCTCCGGATCTATGAAATTGGATGTTTATGGTCTTTGTTGATTTACTTACTTTTAATATGGCTACGAGGGTCTACTGCGGTTTTGTATTTAATTATGTGTTTGTATAACTTAATGTGTTTTAATCCATAGTTGCTTTGGTCAAAACTTGGTGTGTGGATTACCATAGTTGTAGTTACCTTCTATGATTTCAAAACTCAATGTGTATGAAACCCATAGTCATCGTAGCAAAAATTCTAGAGTATTTGAGAACCATAGATGCAACATTGCTCTTGAGCACACACAAGAACCTTAGGATGTACTTGATAGCTATTAAGAGCAACTCCATTGCATGTTTCTCTATGGGATTAGTCTGGGGACACCGCCTGTCTCTATGTCCATCTCACCTAGTTCTATCCCGCCTTTTACTTGTCATCTTCAGCCGCTTTTAGGGATCTAGTTGTAACCCTTCTACCAATCATCATTGATTGGTTAGACATTAGAAGATCAATTTGTACTTTAAATCCAGTCCTTGTGGTTCGACAACATTACCCCTCATGGAGTACCATTGTATTGCTTGTGACTGCGTAATTCGTGCACTGCAGAGCTCATCAAGTTTTTGGCATGGTTGACGGGGATTGGTAACTCTTAGGAATATTAAGAATCTAGTGGTCTAGCCATTTATCTTTTTTCTGTATATATATTTCTATGTTTTAATTTGGTTACCTAATATTCATCAGCTTATTTCACGAAGGTCAAGCTATGGGACGCATCTGCAGTGCAACCTTGAAGATCTAGATTGGTTTCAAAAATTCCAGCAAACCATCAGATTCTATGAGCCGCCTCCTCAAAGGCATGGCACAACTAGTGAAGGAGAAGGGCTATCACTAATGGAATTAGAAGATCAATATTGGGTTTTGAAATTTTCTAAAACTCCAACATTTTTAAGAAGAACCTCCACTGACAACTATGAAGTTTTCAATCCCATCCAAGATAAATTCAACCATGGACAGCTGGAAATATTTGAGACAGAGAATAATTTGAATCAAGATGAAGCTTTGATTCTGGATGAGACTTCTAACATGGAAGAATATGAGAGCCACAGTTTATATATAGAAATTAGTAGAGGCCCTTCATGAGCCATATGGATCTCATGAGACTGTAATTAATTAAGATCAAATGAGTTGGTGGAAACATTATAAGACTAAAAGTCCCACAGTGTGAGGTAAAAATCTTGTGACTCGGAAGGGTATGATAGTAATCAAGCCACATCCGAAATTAGTAGAGGCACTTCATGAGCTATATGATTCTCATTAGATTGAAGTCCCATAGGTCAAAGAACAAGCCCTTGCAAAGGAGAGATCTCCTAAGGATAAAGTCAGTGAAGAGTGGGTCACATTTAGTGAAGAGCAAAAACCACTACCAATTGGTTTAGCATTGGGAGAAGATTGAAGAGGTTGAAGAAACATACTTAATTGACTTTTGAACAAGTTGCCTCTATTGACACGGATGAATGGGTTTATAGGAAGAGAGCGCTCATGAATTAATTTAAGTCTTCAAAAAGAGGTTGAAGCATTCTTGTACACCTTTCCTCTAAGAAATTGAACAACTCATGCCCCGGTTGTTCCCTTTGGAGGCCTAACTCTCGATTGATGAAACATTTATCATTAAAGAGAGCTCAAGGGATAAGGCATAAGGAGGTGTGATTGTGACGAATGAGAAATATGAAGACAATCCGCTTAACCTTGTTTTGCTATTTTTGGAGTATGACAAGGTTATTCTCAAGGAATTCACCGCAAGCTTACACACTTCTCATTCGTTGGAATCAACTTTATGAGCTATGGCCAGAGGGAACATTTTTATTTTCAAACCGAAAGATTAGATGAAGATGCAAACTCCAAGACATTGAAACTAAAAGCTTCTTGTATACTTAACGAACTCATCTTTGGCAAGAAGAAGATGTTGGGAATTTCCAGTACTTGGGTAAGAAAAGGAGCCATACAATGACCCACGTGGTGCATGACTGATCCCGGATAATTTCCAACCGAAATTGTTCCCTTGGAGACCTAAATCATGTTGTTTGTAGCCTCTAACATATATATCCCTCCATGATAAGTAAGTATGTGCTTTAAATGGAGGTAGCTATGCAACTTTGTAGCCGAAGGAGCACATCTCTTCGTGCCTCCCTAAGGTAAAGTGATAAGGTATGTCAAGCTAGTAACGTTAAACAAACGCTTCTTCAGAAGCAACCCAAGCTTTGGTTGTTTTTGTCCCTCTCGTTTTTTTACTTTATGTAGTTGCTTGTTTTGAGTTCTTGAATAATTTGTTGCTTCTCTTACTTAATTTAGGGTTTTATCCTTGGTGTTTTTTCTTCTATCCATTGCATATTTGTTTTGTAAATTGTTGGGGTTACATGCCTTGGTTATGGAAGTTTTGTAAAATTCAGAAATTATGGTTCTGATGCATTACAGGAGTGACGTGGGTCAGACAGGATAGTGCCAGTGAAGTGCTGCAGGTCCTTGCTCTTTACACGATCGTCGTCTTCCCTTTTGAGTTCTTGGGAAATTTTCCTGAGATTTTTAGGAGGGAGGCACACGGCATGATCATGTGTACCCTGATTTCTTGCATTTATGGATTTATTTCTATTGTTTTAATGTAGATTATCATACCGAGGTTAAGAGCCATATCATTGATTCTTGAGCATCACCGCCTTTATTTTACTAGTGTTTTCTCTTTTATTTCTTATTTTCATGCTTTTTGAGCTTGACTTGCTGCCTCTTTGCTGTGTGGGATTTGAGCCATATGGAAACAAGGAACCTCACATATTGAGAGGTGGCCACATCGGTCCCCGCGATTCAAAGCTAGCCCCTAGAACTTCTCCTCAATTTTAATTGTCCTTGATTCATTTCTTCATGCATGCATTTGTATATTGAGGACAATGTATAGTTTAAATGCAGGGGAGGGTTTTACTATTGTATTCATTGTGATGAGTCGTGACTTAGGATGATCTATGATTTTATTTTGTTGAATTTTAAGTGTAAGGGGACACTAGTGTGTTATTGTATTTTTATTGAGCTTAATTGTTAGCTTCACTCTTTATCTCGAAAACCCTCTTATTTCTCTCACCTCACCTTAATTGTAGAGCCACTTGTACTTGGGAGAAAACCTATAGCTCAATGACCATGATGGTTCCTTTGTTTATATGGAAAGTCAGATTCTTGTGGCATAACCTACGCATCTTTGTAAATACTTTGTAAAAAGATGGTAGAAAGAGGTATTACATTAGAAGTGTAAAGCCCTACCTTGAGTAGTCAAAATTTGGGCATTACAAGTGTACATTTGATGACCTACAGAGAAAAAGGGCTACCTCTAGGGTGTATGAAGCTACCACCCATTTAGCATAGTGTGAAATAAGGTCATTGTGAGCTAAGTTGATTAAACATTGCATGGGGCACATCAAATTATGGTAATCATACACACACCTTGGGGAGTACAAGTTGAGAGTGAATCTTATCATTTTTGATCAACCAACACACTCCCGACAACTGGTGCCCCTATTCCCCTTTTGAAAATCCTATATTACTAACATCGAGGTCAGGTGCACTCATCTTCTTTTCTTATGTGTTGATGTGTTTTGCTTAAGGACAAGCAAAATGTTCAAGTGTGGGGGTATTTGATGAGTGCATTTCATATATATATTTGCTATCCTTTTTCATGTATTTATCTTGACTTTAAGTGTTTATTTATTGTGATTCGCTGCTACAATGGGTATTATTGTGTGTTGTGTAGGAAAATAGGTTACTATGCAAAGTACTAGGATTCTACTCAATTACAATGGGGAAAGATGTGAAATTACAGTGCTCTCATGCCGTATCACTGTCTCTGACTCACTACATGTGTCCCCTATATTATTCCGGTAGATTTTTGTAGTCGGTTACTATAGTATTCATTGCTGGCTCAAGTTTGGAGAAGGCGTCACGATAGGTGTGCTCTCAGCACGATCGCGCTAGAGGCGAAGCCAGGGCATGTCGCGACGGAATTCTATGATTCAATTGTTTTGGACGCCCTCGTGATAATCGTGGGGAGTGGTACGACCATGCGCAGGCGTGTCGCGCTGAAAACTACTATTTAAGTCAAATCTAGGCATCTTTCTTCACATCATTTCTTCCTTCTTCTTGTGGTGCTACCAAGCCTTTCTCACTTTTCTAGGGCTGAGTGGGAGCCATCATGGAAGATCGTGAGTGGAGCAGATCTAAGCCGGTAATACCACATTGAAGCATCGCTGGAGTTTTGAAAAGCAAAGAGGGGAGTCTTTCATGGCTTCATTGCCTCTTGTTTTCTTTTAGTCTTTTGTGGATTTGTAAAACTACTGACGTACTAACCACCTCTGCGGTCCCCTCGGATTTATGAACTTGGATGTTTATGTGCTTTTGTCGATTTACTTACTTTTAATAGTCTCATGAGTTCTATTGGTCTTTGTGTTTAATCATGTTTTTGTATAACTTGATGTGTTTGAGTTGCACAGTTGGTTGTGTAAAACTTGGTGTATAAATTGCAATAGTTGTAGTTACCATGTGTGATTACAAAACTCGATGTGTATAAAATCCACAGTTACCTTAGCAAAACTTGGGTATATGAGAACCATAGATGCAAAATTGCTCTTGAGCACGCACAAGAACCTTAGGATGTACCTGGAAGGTATTAGGAACAAGCATATTGCATGGTTCACCATGGGATTAATCTGGGGCACAACTCTATTTCCGGGTGTCTCACCTAGTTCCATCCCAGCCCTTACCTGTCATCTTTCCCCCTTTAAAATCTAGTTGTAGCCCTTTTACCAACCATCATTAATTGGTTAGACATTAGAAGATAAATTAGTACTTTGAGTCCAGTCCCTATGGTTTGACAACCCTACCCCTCACGGGGTACCACTGTATTACTTGTGTGCGACCCGTGCACGTACGGAGAGCTCATCATTCATGGTTTGGATTAAAAACAGAAAAATATTAGGCATTTCGAAAAGAGAAAAAAAGGACTAGGGTTTAGATTTAAAAATAGAAGACATTTCAAAATTAAAACATGGCATTAGGTTTTTGATTAACAAATAGAAGGCATTCCAAAAATAAAACTTGGGATTAAGTTTTCGATAAATTATAAAAAGAAAACATAAGATATGGGTTTTGATTAAAAAATAGGAGACAGTCTGAAAAGAAAACATAGGATTAGGGTTTTGATAAAAAATTAGGAGGCATTCTGAAAAAAAAACATAATATTAGGGTGTTGGCTAAAAAATTGGAGACATTCCAAAATGAAAGTATTATATTAGGGTTTTTGATTCAAAATAGATGATTAGGAGACATTCGGAAAAGAAAAAATAGGATCAATGTTTTGATTCAAAAATGGGAGATATTCTAAAAAGAAACCATAGGATTAGAATTTTGATTCAAAACGCATAAATAGGAAACATTTTTGAAAATAAAATATAGGATTTGGGTTTTGATTATAAAATACAGGACATTACAAAAAGAAAATATAAGATTAGGGTTTTGACTAAAAAATACAAGGCATTCAGAAAATAAAGCATAGGACTAGCGTTTCGATTGAGAAATAGTAGGCTTTTCGAAAAGAAAACATAGCATTAGGGTTTTGATAAAAATCCCAAAAATAGGAGACGTTTTGAAAATAAGACATACAATAAGGATTTTGATTCAAAATGGAAGAATAAGAGATATTCCCAAAAGAAAACAATGGATTACGGTTTTCATTTAAAAATTGGAGACATTTTGGATAATGGTATTGATTAAATATCGAAAAGTATGAGATATTCCAAGAAAACATATGATTAGCGTTTTGATTCAAAACAAAAAATTTAGAAGATATTCCAATAAGAAAACATAGCATTAAGATTTGTATTTAAAAAATAGAAGACATTCCGAAAAGAAAACATAGAATAAGGTTTTTGATTGAAAATCTAAAAATATTAGACATTCCGCAATAAAACATAGAATTAGGGTTTTGATAGAAAAATATGAGACATTTAGGGATGAAAACTTAGGATTAAGGTTTTGATTATAAATTAGGATACATTGCGGAAAATAGCAGATGTTCCAAAAACAAAACAAAGGATTTTGGCTTTGATTAAAAAATAGCAGACATTCTAAAAAGAAAACATAGGAATAGGGTTTTCATACAAAAATAGGAGACATCCTGAAAAGTAAAAAGATAGGATTAGGGTTTTGATCAAAAATAAAAAAAATTAACAAACATTCCAAAAAGATAACTTAAGATTTGGGTTTTCATTGAAAAAATGAAACATTTGAAAGGAAGGCATAGGATTAGGGTTTTGATTTAAACCGAAAAAATAGGAGACATTCTGATAAGAAAATATAGGATCAGAGTTTTGATTCAAAAAAATAAAATAGGTGACATTCATAAAAGAAAACATAGCATTTGGGTTTTGATTCAAAATGGAAACGTAGGAGACATTTTGAAAAAAAAAACATAGGATTTGGGTTTTGATTCAAAAATAGAAGACATTCCGAAAAGAAATTTTAGGATTAGGTTTTTCATTGATAAGCTTAAATTAGAAAACATTTCGAAAAGTAATAGCATTAGTATTTTGATTAAAAAATAGGAGACATTCTAAAAAGAAAATATAAGATTACTGTTTCGATTAAAAAAATAGGAGACAATCTGGAAAGAAAACATAGGATTAGGGTTTTAATTTAGAAATAAAAAATAGGAGACATTCCGAAAAAAATAAGAATTTTGATTCAAAAATTGAAGGCATTCTAAAATAAAAACTTAGAATTACATTTTTGGTAAAAAAGCGAAAATTTTGCGACATTCCAAAAAGAAATTATAGGATTATGGTTTTGACTGAAAAATAGCAAACATTACGAAAAGAAAATATAGGATTAATTTTTTGAATGAAAAATATGAGACATTCTGAAA
This sequence comes from Dioscorea cayenensis subsp. rotundata, assembly GCF_009730915.1. NCBI lineage: Eukaryota > Viridiplantae > Streptophyta > Magnoliopsida > Dioscoreales > Dioscoreaceae > Dioscorea > Dioscorea cayenensis. Next base: position 23,030,709 of record NC_052490.1, on the reverse strand, counting down.
AGAAAAACATAGGATTAGCATTTTGATCCAAAATTCGGAGGCATTCCAAAAAATTAATCATAATATTAGGGTTTCGATTGAAATATTGGAGACATTCTGAAAAGAAAAGATTATATCAGGTTTTGATTCAAAATTAACGAATAGGAGATATTACGAAAACAAAATATTGGATTAGGGTTTTGATTCAAAAATAGGAGACATTCCGAAAAAAAACCATAGGATTAGAATTTTGGTTTAAAACCAATAAATAGCAGACATTTCAAACAAAAAACATAGGATTAGGGTTTTTATTATAAAATAGAGGACATTACGAAAAGAAAACATAGGATTAGGGTTTTAATTAAAAAATACTAGGAATTCTAAAAATAAAATATAGTATTTGGGTAATGATTCTAATGCAAAAAGTAGGAGACATTATAAAAAGATAAAATAGGATTAGGTCATTGATTCAAAAATGGGAGACATGCAGAAGGAAAAAACATAGGATTAGGGTCTTGTTTCAAAAGTAGGCGACATTCAAAAAAGGAAACGTTCGATTAGGGTTTCGATTAATAAATCAAGAAATAGGAGACATTACCAAAATAAAACATAGGATTATGGTTTTAATTAAAAAATTGGAGAAGTTACGAAAGGGAGACATAGGATTAGGATTTTTATTTAAAACAGAAAAATAGAAGATGGTTAGAAAAGAAAATATATGATTAGGGGTTTGATTGAAAAATAGGAGACATTCTGAAAAGAAAATGTAGGATTAGGGTTTTGAATCAAAACCGAAAAATAGGAGACATTCCAAAAAGAAAGCATAGGTTCAAAACCAAAAAGCAAGCAAAGCATTAGGGTTTTGATTCAAAACCAAAAAATAGGAGACATTTCAAAAAGAAAACATACAATTAGAATTTTGATTAAAAAATAGAAGACATTCGCAAAAGAAAACTTAGGATTATGTTTTTGATTGAAAAACAAATATTAGGAGACATTCTTAAAAGAAAACATAGGATTAGGGTTTTGATTAAAAAATAGGAGACATTCCAAAAATAAACACTAGATTAGGATTTTCATTCAAAAATAGAAGACATTTTGAATAAAAAACATATTATTAGGGTCCTGATTAAAGAAATAGGAGAGATTCTGAAAAGAAAATATAGGATTAGTATTTTGATTCAAAGGCGAAAAATAGTAGACATTATGAAAAGAAAACATAGGATTATGGTTTTTATTCGGAAATAGGTGGACATTAGGAAAAAAATCGGATTACGGTATTGATTCAGAAAAGAAAAATAGGTGACATTCCAAAAATAAAACAAATGATTAGTGTTTTGATTAAGAAATAGAAGACATTCTGAAAAGAAAATATAGGATTAGGTTTTTGATTGAATAGCAAAAATTAAGAGACATTCTGAAAAGAAATTATTGGATTAGGGTTTTGGTTGAAAAATATTAGACATTCCGGAAAGAAAATATTCTATCAATGTTTTGATTAAAAAATATGAGAAATTCTAAAAAGAAAACATAGGATTGGTGTTTTTATTCAAAACTGGACAATAGGAGACATTTTGAAAAGAAAACGTACAATTAAGGTTTTGATTAAAAAATTGGAGACATTAGAAAAAAAAATTGGATTACGGTTTTGATTCAGAAAAGAAAAATAGGTGACATTCCGAAAATAAAACATAGGTTAGGGTTTGAATAAAAAATAGAAGACATTCTGAAAAAAAAACTTAGGATTAGGTTTTTGATTGAAAACTGAAAATTGCGAGACATTCCTATAAGAAAACATAGGATTAGGGTTTTGATTAAATAATACGAAACATTTCAAAAATAAAACATATGATTAGTATTTTCATTAAAAAATAGGAGGGATTCCGTAAAATGAAACATAGGATTAGGGTTTTGATTCAAAAATGAAAAATATCAAAAATTAAAAATGAAGACAATCCATAAAGAAAACATTTGATTAGGGTTTTGATCCAAAATAGAAGATATTCTGTAAGAAAAGTTATGATTAGGTTTTTGATTGAAAACCTAAAAGTAGAAGACATTAAAAAAGGAAAACATAGGATTAGTGTTTTGATTGGATAATTGGGGTATTCCAATAAAAAACATTAGGTTAGGGTTTTGATTAAAAACTAGGAGACATTGTAAAAAGAAAACATACCATTTGAGTTTTGATTCAAATAAAAATATGAGACATGCCAAAAAGAAAACATGCAATTAGTGTTTTGATTGAAAAATAGGAGACATTCCGAAAACGAAATATTGGATTAGGGTTTTGATTCAAAAACGATAAATAGGAAACATTCCGAAAACAAAATATAGGATTAGTGTTTTGATTGAAAAATAGGAGACATTCCCAAAAGAAATCATAGGATTAGGGTTTTTATTCAAAAATTTGAGACTGAAAAAAAAACATATGACTAGGGTAATGATTCTAATGCGAAAAATAGGAGACATTCCGTGAAGAAAACATAGGATTAGGGTTTTGATTATAAAATAGGAGACATTCCAAACGGAAGACATAAGATTAGGCTTTTGATTCAAAACTAAAAAATAGAAGACATTCCAGAAAACAAACATATCATTTCGGTTTTGATTAAAAAATTGGAGACATTATAAAAAGAAAACATATAATTAGGGTTTCGGTTGAAAAAAAGGAGACATTCTCAAAAGAAAAATTAGAATTAGCGTTTTGATTTGAAAATAGCAGACATTCCAAAAATCAAACATATGATTAGGGTATTGATTCTAATATGAAAAATAGGAGACATTCAGAAAAGAAAACATAGGATTAGGGTTTTGATTGAGAAATAGGAGACATTAAAAAAGGAAGACATAGGATTAGAGTCTTGATTCAAAACTAAAAAATACAAAACGTTCCTAAAAAATATAGCATTAGTGTTTTGATTTAAAAATAGGAGACATTTAGAAAAGAAAAGATACGATTAGGGATTTGATTAAAAAATATGAGACATTTTAAAAGAAAGACATAGGATTACAGTTTTGATTGAAAAATAGGAGATATTCCGAAACACAGTGTTGGCTTCCTCAAAACAAGAAACCATCATGTAGTAATAAATCTATCCATTTTTGAACCTGTACATCTAATAGAGCCTTTGAAAAATATTTATTTGTCGCAAAAAGTCACGAAAAGGGTCAAAACTGGGTTCCAAGACTTACAACAGAACCAGTATGTTACTCGCCTACTGAGTGGGTCCGTAATGCAGTTGGACACCCCTGGCTTATGCACCATGATAAAGGTAAGTTTATCCAAAAAAGTTTACCTATCGTCCATGACGAAAAGATACCTTGCCTTGTTGATGTATATGTTGTAGAGTGGCGTGATCTGTGTATAAGATGACCTCTCGGTAAATCAGATAATGCCTCCAGTGTTTGATAGACTACACCATAGCATAAAATTCGATGTCATATGTCATTTAGTTCAAACGTGTTCTCGATAACTTCTCACTAAGAAATACAATGGTTCACCCTTACTAGCTTAACACAGCCCCATTTCGCTATGACAGGAGCGGCGGTCAAGCGCTTTTTCATTAGATGGAATGAAGCATTGGCTTCCTCTATGCATGCAAACTTGTTGTCCTTCAAGCACTCGTTGAGTGGTGCCATAATACTACTGAAGTATGAGATAAACTGCCTATAAAAGGAAGTGAGGTCGTTGAAACTCCTCACCTCGGTGATGTTTGTGGGAGTCACCCACTGTTGCACTGCCATGATCTTCACTTCATCCACCTATATTCTTTCTCCTAAAACAACATAGCTGAAAAACAATACCTTCGGTGTAAAGAAAACACACTTCTTCCTCATCATGTTAAACTATTGGGATCGAAGAATAGCGAGGACATCCCGAACATGTAGAAGGAGTATCTCGTGGTTCGGGCTATAAATGAGTATGATATTGAAGTACACCACCAGACCACGAACTTGCCAATGAACGCCCAAAAAAGTTCATTTATGACCATCATAAATGTCTGGGAATATTGGAATTGCTGAATGGCATGACCATCCATTAGTACAACTCCTCGCGCTTCTTGAACATGGTCTTCCACTCATCCCCGGTCGTACACTTATCTCATGATACTTGTTCTTCATATGTAAGAGTGCAAACACAATAACACCACTAATCTGGTCAAGATGATCATTTAACTAGGGATAGGGAACCTGTACCTGATAGTAATTTTGTTGATGGCTTGACTATCAACAAGGCTGCTACCACCACAATGGCTCATGCTCTCACGGATGTGCCCGTTTGCTAGCAGTTCTTCCACTTGACATATCAATTCTTCCTAGTCCCGGGGACTCATTCGGTAGTGTGGTCAGTATAGTATGATAGAGCCAGTTTATAGCTTTACATGAAGTTTGATGTCACGAAGAGCTGGAGGTCCATTTGGTAGGTCATTGGGGAAGACGTTTTCCAACTCATCTTAAAAAGAAAGAATAGCTTCTATAATTTTTGAGGACTCCAAGCTCTCGATGGCTACCTTTCTGAGCAAGATGAATGCTGCTCCTGAATTCTATAACTCCTTTTTGACCAGTACATAAGACAACAAGTTGATGTTGGTGCTAGTGGAAGGTGGCATTTCTTTTAGCATTTTGGGCAGCAACACAATCTTCACTCCCTCGAAAGCGAAATTGTTAGAGTTCACGCCGTCATCATGCACCACCCTCTGATCATACTGCCAAAGCCACCCTATGATTATGGTATTGATTATAATATGAAAAATAAGAGACATTCTGAAAAGAAAACATTGGATTAGGGTTTTGATTGAGAAATAGGAGACATTCAAAAAGGAAGACATAAGATTAAGGTTTTGATTCAAAAATAAAAAATTGAAGACGTTCTGAAAAAAAATTGCATTAATGATTTGATTAAAAAATAGGAGTCATTTACAAAAGAAAAGATATGATTTGGGTTTTTATTAAAAATAGGAGACATTTTGAAATAAACACATCGGATTACAGTTTTGAATAAAAAATACGAGATATTCCGAAGCAAAGTGTTGATTTCCTCAAAATAAGAAACCATTATGTAATAATAAATCTATCCATTTTGCAACCTGTACATCTAATAGAGCCTTTGAAAAATATTTATCAGTCGCAAAAAGCATGAAAAGTGTCAAAATTGGGTACCAAGACTTACAACAGAACCAGTATGTTGCTCGCCTCATCGAGTGGGTTTGTAATGCGCTTGGATACCCCTGGCTTATGCATCATGATAAAGGTAAGTTTATCCAAAAAATTTACCTATCGGCCAAGATGAAAGGATACCTTGCCTTGTTGATGTATATGCTTTAGAGTGGTGTGATCTGTGTACAAGATGAACTCCTCGGTAAATCGAGCATCGCCTCCAGTGTTTGATAGCCTACACCACAAAGATAATATTTGACACCATATGTCATTTGGTTCAAACGCGTCTCTCGAAAAACTTTGCACTAAAAAAATACAATGGTTCACCCTTACTAGCTTAACACAGCCCAGTTCAGTCCTTAGGGTATTGATTCTAATATGAAAAAAATAGGAGACATTCGAAAAAGAAAAACATAGGATTAGGGTTTTGATTGAGAAATAAGAGACATTACAAAAGGAAGACATGGGATTATTGTTTTGATTCAAAACTAAAAAAATAGAAGACGTTCGAAAAAAATAGCATTAGTGTTTTGATTAAAAAAATAGGAGACATTTTCAAAAAGAAAAAGATACAATTACGGGTTTTTGATTAAAAAAATAGGAGACATTTTTGAAAAGAAAGACATAGGCTTATAGTTTTGATTGAAAACATAGGAGATATTCCGAAAGCACAATGTTCGATTTCCTCAAAAAACGAAACCATCATGTAGTATTAAATCTATCCATTTTGCAACCTGTACATCTAATAGAGCCTTTGAAAAAAATATTTATCGATCGCAAAAATGCATGAAAAAGTGTCAAAATCGGGTACCAAGACTTACAATAGAACCGAGTATGTTGCTTTTCGCTCATCGAGTGGGTTTGTAATGCGGTTTGACACCCCTGACTTATGCATCATGATAAAGGTAAGTTTATCCAAAAAATTTACCTATCGGCCAAGATGAAAGGATACCTTGCCTTGTTGATGTATATGCTTTAGAGTGGTGTGATCTGTGTACAAGATGAACTCTCGATGAAATCGACATCGCCTCCAAAGTGTTTGATAGCCTACACCACAGCATAATATTTGACACCATATGTCATTTGGTTCAAACGTGCTCTCGAAAACTTTGCACTAAAAAATACAATGGTTCACCCTTACTAGCTTAACACAGGCCCAGTTCGTCCTTAGGGTATTGATTCTAATATGAAAAATAGGAGACATTCCGAAAAGAAAACATAGGATTAGGGTTTTGATTGAGAAATAAGAGACATTACAAAAGGAAGACATGGGATTATTGTTTTGATTCAAAACTAAAAAAATAGAAGACGTTCCGAAAAAAAAATAGCATTAGTGTTTTGATTAAAAAATAGGAGACATTTCGAAAAAAAAGATACAATTACGGTTTTGATTAAAAATAGGAGACATTTTGAAAGAAAGACATAGGCTTATAGTTTTGATTGAAACATAGGAGATATTCCGAAACACAATGTTCGTTTCCTCAAAAAACGAAACCATCATGTAGTATTAAATCTATCCATTTTGCAACATGTACATCTAATAGAGCCTTTGAAAAATATTTATCAGTCGCAAAATGCATGAAAAGTGTCAAAACTGGGTACCAAGACTTACAACAGAACCAGTATGTTGCTCGCCTACTGAGTGGGTTTGTAATGCAGTTGGACACCCCTGGCTTATGCATCATGATAAAGGTAAGTTTATCCAAAAAATTTACCTATCGGCCAAGATGAAAGGATACCTTGCCTTGTTGATGTATATGCTTTAGAGTGGTGTGATCTGTGTACAAGATGAACTCTCGGTAAATCAGATACTGCCTCCAGTGTTTGATAGCCTACACCACAGCATAATATTTGACACCATATGTCATTTGGTTCAAACGTGCTCTCGAAAACTTTGTACTAAAAAATACAATGGTTCACCCTTACTAGCTTAACACAGGCCTAGTTCGCCATGACAGCAGCGGCGGTCAAGTGCTCCTTAATTAGATGGAATGCAGCATTGGCTTCATCTAACCATGCAAACTTATTGTCTTTCAGGGACTCGGTGAGTGGTGCCATAATACTACTAAAGTATGAGATGAACTGCCCATAAAACGAAGTGAGGTCGTGGAAACTCCTCACCTCGGTGATGTTTGTGGGAGTCACCCATTGTTGCACTGCCATGATCTTCGTTTCATCCACCTATATTCCTTCTCCTAAAACAACATAGCTAAAAAACAATACCTTGGGTGTGAATAAAACACACTTCTTCCTCATCATGTAAAGCTATTGGGATCGAAGAATAGTGATGACATCCCGAACATGTAGAAGGAGTATCTCGTGGTTCGGGCTATAAATGAGTATATTATTGAAGTACACCACCAAACCACGAACTTGCCAATGAACGCCCACAAAAGTTCATTTCTGAACCTCATAAATATTTGGGGATATTGGAAAGCCTGAATAGCATGACCATCCATTATTACAACCCCTCGCGCTTCTTAAACATGGTATTCCACTCGTCTCAGGTCATACGCTTATCTTGTGATGCTTGTTTTGCATATTTAAGTGTGCGAACAACATAACACCACTAATCTGGTCAAAATGATCTTCCAAACTAGTGATAGGGAACCTGTACCTGATATTAATTTTGTTGATGGCTTGACTATCAACAAGGATGCTACCACCACAATGGCTCATGCTATCACGGATGTGCCCATTTGCCAGCAATTATTAAACTTGACATATCAATTCTTCCTGTTCCAAGGGACTCATTCGGTAGTTTGGTTAGTACGGTATGATAGAGCCAGTTTATAGCTTTACATGATGTTCGATATCGCGAAGAGCTTGAGGTTGATTTGGTAATCATCAGGAAAGACGTCTTCCAACTCATCTTAAAAAGAAAGAATAACTTCTAGAATTTCTGAGGACTCCAAGCTGTAGATGGCTGCCTTTCTGAGCAAGATGAATGCTGCTCCTGAATTCTATAACTCCTTTTTGAATAGTACATAAGACAACAAGTTGATGTTGGTGCTAGAGGAAGGTGGCATTTCTTCTGGCATTTTGTGTAGCAACACAATCTTCATTCACTCAAAGGAGAAATTGTTAGAGTTCGCATCGTCGTCATGCACCACCCTCTGATCATACTACCAAGGCCACCATATGATTAGGGTATTGATTCTAATATGAAAAATAGGAGACATTCCGGAAAGAAAACATAGGATTAGGGTTTTGATTGAGAAATAGGAGACATTCCAAAAGGAAGACATAGGATTAGGGTTTTGATTCAAAAATAAAAAATAGAAGACGTTCCGAAAAAATATATCATTAGTGTTTTGATTAAAAAATAGGAGACATTTCAAAAATAAAATATACGATTAGGGTTTTGATTAAAAATATGAGACATTTTGAAAGAAAGACATAGGGTTACAGTTTTGATTGAAAAATAGGAGATATTCCGAAACACATTGTTGGTTTCTCAAAACAAGAAACCATCGTGTAGTAGTAAATCTATCCATTTTGCAACCAGTACATCTCATAGAGCCTTTGAAAAATATTAATCAGTCAAAAAAAGTCATGAAAGGGGTCAAAACTGGGTACTAAGACTTACAACAGAACCAGTATGTTGCTCACCTACTGAGTGGGTCCTTAATGCGGTTGGACACACCTTGCTTATGCATCATGATAAAGGTAAGTTCAACCAAAAAATTTTACCTATCGGCCAGGACAAAAGGATACCTTGCCTTGTTGATGTATATGCTACAGAGTGGCGTGATCTGTGTAGAAGATGAACTCTCAATAAATTAGATAATTCCTCTTGTGTTTGATAGCCTACACCACAGCATAAAATTCTGTATCTTATGTCATTTAGTTCAAACGTTCTCTTGATAACTTCTCACTAAAAAATACAATGGTTCACCCTTACTAGCTTAACACAACCCCATTTCTCCATGACAGGAGCGTTGGTCAGGCGCTTTTCATAAGATGGAATGCAGCATTGGCTTCATCTATCCATGCAAACTTGTTGCCCTTCAGGGACTCGGTTAGTGGTGCCATAATACTACTGAAGTATGAGATGCACTGCCAATAAAAGGAAGTGAGGCAATGGAAATTACTCACCTCGGTGATCTGTGTGGGAGTCACCCACTGTTGCACTGCCATGATCTTCGCTTCATCCACCTATATTCCTTCTCCTAGAATAACATTGCTGAAAAACAATACCTTGGGTGTGAAGAAAACACACTTCTTCCTTATCATGTAAAACTATTGCGATCGAAGAATAGCGAGGACATCCCAAACATGTACAAGGAGTATCTCGTGGTTCAGGCTATAAATGAGTATGTTATTGAAGTACACCACCAGACCACAAACTTACCAATGAATGCCCACAAAAGTTCATTTATGTCCCTCATAAATGTCTGGAGATATTGGAAAGCCTGAATGGCATGACCATCGATTCGTACAACCCCTCACGCTTCTTGAACATGATCATCCAAACTAAGGATAGGGAACCTGTAACTGATAGTAATTTTGTTGATGGATTGATTATCAACAAGGCTTGCTACTACCACAATTGCTCATGCTCTCACGGATGTGCCCGTTTGCCAGCAGTTCTTCCACTTAACATATCAATTCTTCATGTTCCCAGGGACTCATTCGGTAGTGTGGTCAGTATAGTATGATAGAGCCAGTTTATAGCTTTACATGATGTTAAATGTCACAAAGAGCTGGATGTCCATTCTGTCGGTCATCGGGGAAGACGTCTTCCAACTCATCTTAAAAAGAAAGAATAACTTCTAGAATTTTTGACAACTCCAAGCTCTCGATGGCTTCCTTTCTGAGCAAGATGAACGTTGTTCCTGAATTCTATAACTCCTTTTTGAACAGTACATAAGACAACAAGTTGATGTTCGTGCTAGTGGAAGGCCGCATTTCTTCTGGCATTTTGGGTGGCAACACAATCTTCACTCCCTCAAAGGAGAAATTATAAGAGTTCGCACAGTCAGTCATGCACCACCCTCTGATCATACTACCAAAGGCACCCTATGATTAGGGTATTGATTATAATATGAAAAATAGGAGACATTACGTAAAGAAAACATAGGATTAGGGCTTTGATTGAGAAATAGGAGACATTCAAAAAAGGAAGACATAGGATTACGATTTTGATTCAAAACTAAAAAATAGAAGACATTCAAAAAAATATAGCATTAGTGTTTTGATTAAAAAATAGGACACATTTAGAAAATAAAGTATATGATTAGGGTTTTGATTAAAAAATAGGAGACATTTTGAAAGAAAGACATAGTATTACAGTTTTCATTGAAAAATAGGAGATATTCCGGAACACAGTGTTGGTTTTCTCAAAAAAGAAACCATCATGTAGTAATAAATCTATCCATTTCACGACCTGTACATCTAATAGAGCCTTTGAAAAATATTTATCAGTCGCAAAAAGTCACAAAAAGAGTCAAAAGCGGCTATCCAAACTTACAATGAGAACCCGATGATGTTGCTCGCCCACTCGAGTGGGTCCTTAATGCGGTTGGACACCCCTGGCTTATGCATCATGATAAAGGTAAGTTCATCGAAAAAATTTTACCTATCGGCCATGACGGAAGGATACCTTGCCTTTGTTATATATATGCTGTAGAGTGGCGTGATCTGGGTATAAGATGAACTCTCGGTAAATCAGATAATGTCTCTAGTGTTTGATAGCCTACACCGCAGCATAAAATTCGATGTCATATGTCATTTAGTTCAAACATGCTCTCGATAACTTCTCACTAAAAAATATAATGGGTCACCCTTACTAGCTTAACACAGCCCGATTTCGCCATGACAGGAGAGGCGGTAAAGCACTTCCTCATTAGATGGAATGCTGCATTGGCTTTATCTATCCATGCAAACTTGTTGCTATTCAGGCACTCGGTGGGTGGTGCCATAATACTGCTGAAGTATGAGATGAACTGCCTATAAAGGAAATGAGGTCATGGAAACTACTCACCTCGGTGATGTTTGTGGGAGTCACCCATTGTTGCACTGCCATGATCTTCGCTTCATCCACCTATATTACTTCTCCTAAAACAATATAGCTAAAACAATACCTTGGTTGCGAATAAAACACACTTCTTCCTTATCATGTAAAACTATTGGGATCGAAGAATAGCGAGGACATCCTGAACATGTATAAGGAGTATCTCATGGTTCGGGCTATAAATGAGTATGTTATTGAAGTACAACACCAGACCACGAACTTGCCAATGAACGCCCAAAAAAGTTCATTTATGACCCTCATAAATGTCTGGGGATATTGGAAATCCTGAATGGCATGACCATCCATTCGTACAACCCCTTGCACTTCTTGAACATGGTCTTCCACTTGTCCCCGGTCGTACGCTTATCTCATGACACTCGTTCTTCATATTTAAGTGTGTAAACAGCATAACACCACTAATCTGGTCAAGATGATCATCCAAACTATGGATAGGGAACCTGTAACTGATTGTAATTTTGTTGATGGCTTGACTATCAACAAGGCTACTACCACCACAATGGCTCATGCTCTCATGGATGTGCCCGTTTGCCAGCAGTTCTTCCATTTGACATATCAATTCTTCCAGTTCCCCGGGACTCATTCGGTAGTGTGGTCAGTATAGTATGATATAGCCAGTTTATAGCTTTACATGATGTTCGATGTCATGTAGAGCTGGAGGTCCATTTGGTAGGTTATCGGGGAAGACTTCTTCCAACTCATCTTAAAAAGAAAGAATAAATTTTAGAAATTTTGAGGACTGCAAGCTCTCGATGGCTGCCTTTCTGAGTAAGATGAACGCTGCTCCTGAATTCTCTGATTCCTTTTTGAAAAGTACATAAGACAAGAAGTTGATGTTGGTGCTAGTCTAAGATGGCATTTCTTCTGGCATTTTGGGCAGCAACACAATCTTCACTCCGTCATCATGCTCCACCCTCTGATCGTACTACCAATGCCAACCCTATGATTAGGGTATTGATTCTAATATGGAAAATAGGAGACATTCCGGAAAGAAAACATAGGATCAGGGTTTTGATTGAGAAATAGGAGACATTCCAAAAGGAAGATATAGGTTTAGGGTTTTGATTCAAAACTAAAAAATAGAAGACGTTCCAAAAAAATATAGCATTAGTGTTTTGATTAAAAAATAGCAAACATTTTGAAAAGAAAAGATACAATTAGGGTTTTGATTAAAAAATAAGAGACATTTTGAAAGAAAGGCATAAGATTATAGTTTTGATTGAAAAATAGGAGATATTCTGAAACACAATGTTGGTTTCCTAAAAACAAGAAACCATCATATAGTAATAAATCTATCCATTTTGCAACCTGTACATCTAATAGAGCCTTTGAAAAATATTTAATAATCGCAAAAAGTCACGAAAAGGGTCAAAATTGGGTACCTAGACTTACAACAGAACCAGTATCTTGCTCGCCTACTGAGTGTGTCCGTAATGCGGTTGGACACCCCTAGCTTATGCATTATGATAAAGGTAAGTACATCCAAAAAAGTTTACCTATCGACCATGACGAAAGGATACCTTGCCTTGTTAATGTATATGGTGTAGAGTGGTGTGATCTGTGTACAAGATGAACTCTAGGTAAATCAGATAATGCCTCCAGTGTTTGATAGCCTACATTATAGCATAAAATTCAACATCATATGTCATTTATTTCAAACATGCTCTCGATAACTTCTCACTAAAAAACACAATGGTTCACCCTTACTAGCTTAACACAGCCCCATTGTGCCATGACAGGAGCGGCTTTCAAGCGCTCCTTCATTAGATGGAATGCAGCTGATAAGTGCTTGTGCGATATGAATGTGAACCGTTCATTCCTTATGTTGAGCATTACTTTTCTCGGGTTTTTACACTAATATGTGTGTTTTTATGTTACTTTCGTGCAGGTGGGCTTGTGAGGCCGAGTATAAAGGAAAGAAGCCAATGTGGAACACAATGCACCGATTTTGGAGGAAATCTTGCTAAGGTTCAAACGCAAAGACATAGGTCAGGTGTGAGATGCTAGAGTGTGTGCAACCTCCTCGTATTCTAGTTAGCACATCCATTTGGAGAGGCACAAGGGTAGTCACACTCGAGCATTCCGACTTATGAACATAGAACAAGAGCTCCACCAACTTGTCTATCATTGAAGAAGCAAGTGATCCACGACGTGAACATGTGCCCGTTGTATGCTACCCCGATGAAAGTATGGATTCGGGAAGCTATCCAGGCCGGATCATCGAGAGGTGGTAATGTACCAAAGTATCAGTAGCAAGAATGTCCAAAGCCGCCGAGAAAAACAGGAATTCAGAGAATCCACACGAGCATGTGGAAATTATCCACGCCCGTGTGGAAATTCCACATGGGCGTGTGAAAAATCCATAGGCCCGTGTAGTCGCCCGACTCCAGCCCTATTTAAAGCCGATTCAGCCCCGATTTCAGAGAGAGGGCTTTGGCTATGGTTTTGAGGGGTATTGGCTAGGGTTTTGGAGAGGTTCTATGGCTCCGACATCATCATTCCTTAGGGAGAAGGTTGGTAGGGGAGCTTCCGTCGAGGCGTATCCTATACCGGACGAGGGAATCCTTGGACGACGAGTAGAGGACTCTCCACAAGACCATCGACACGACCATCGAGGGGGTTTTTCTATGGATTCATCACTTTTACATTCTATTTCTTTGATTGTACTTAGCTCCATGGACAGCTAAACCCCTAGTGGGTACTTGGGTATTTGTGAACCCTAGGATGTATTCGTTTCATTAAATCTCTTTATTATGCTTTCAATTAATTGATATTTATTGTGAGTTCCAACCTTGAATGCTTGATTGTATGAACATTTCCCCTAGAGTGACACTAGGGTTGAGAGTTCTTATTGGTAACCTTATGAGTGAGTGACACACCACGAGTGTTAGACAAAGCTAGGTTGGAAAGGGTTGATAGGTTGAGTCGACAGTGCACAGAGGCGTCCCCTTTCCCTCCGACGTGATAGATTCTACCTCCATTCCTCGAGTTCTTTTGCGGCCATAATAGAGTGAATGGTCTAAGGGATGACCCTCCTGGGGGCTTAGCTGCAGTGCAACGGAGTGACGTGTTGAGATGATCTTAGTATCTTGGGGCTTAATCGTGGTTAGGGACCTTCCACCGGACCAAAGGGGTTAGGTCTATAATTAGGAAGAGATTTATCACTTGGAATCCCTAGAGCTCATTGCAACTCTATGCAAGTGCGAAAGCGTTGAGATTGTTCGATTTCTCCTCCGGGACATGTATGGAGTTAGGCATAGTTGACCTTTGATTAGGGACTATGTAATGAAGGATTTCCACGACTCACTATTGCATTGATTAGGAAGCATAATAGAGGGTTCTTGCACTTGAAGCGATCGTCCCTAGGCGGAGCATTATCCGAGTACCCCATCTTTATCGATTACCTTACCTTCTCCTTTACTCGTGCTCTCTTACTTGTTGCTTTTACCTTTGAGAATTGAATCATTATCACACTTATCACTATTAATCTTTCACATAACTAAGAAGCGAATTAAGTGTTTTTATTCCCTACTCCCTGTGGATTCGATACCCACTCATCCGGGATTATTACTTCGACAAACCCGTGCACTGGGATATACGCAAGGGGACCTTGTCAAGTTTTTTTGGCTGCCGCTGCTGTGAGTAGCCATTTAGAGATACTTTGCACTTTGTTTTCTTAGCTATTTTCACCATACATTCTATCGCATATCTTCTTATTCTATCATCGTTCTGATTGCATTTCTTTCTTTTTGGAGTGCAGCCTCGTGTTATGACCCAAGGGAATCCCTCAATATTGATTGAAGGAGATCCCGAGCTTGAATGTTCACTTAGAAGAAAGGGAGAGCCTGTCAAGAATCG
The DNA here is from genome assembly GCF_009730915.1 of Dioscorea cayenensis subsp. rotundata. Lineage (NCBI taxonomy): Eukaryota > Viridiplantae > Streptophyta > Magnoliopsida > Dioscoreales > Dioscoreaceae > Dioscorea > Dioscorea cayenensis. The sequence goes on along the minus strand of NC_052490.1, from coordinate 23,015,678 downwards.
AGTCTAATTTAGTCGATTTGGAAGTGGAAGGATCTCGAAAAAACATGGCGAGAATAGAACAGCAACAATGGAACATTGTCCGATTATGCTGCACCTTCAGCTGTTGGGGACACAATCGAGTATCGTCAGTCCCCTATGTCAGTAACTTTGAGTGAAGTCGGTATTCATCCACATGTCAAGTAACGCACGCTCAACGATTTGCGACGAGGATCCAAAACAAATATATAGAGAGTTTTCGAGGTGTGTGATATGATGAAGATAAACTGTAGTAAATCTGATGATGCCATCAAGTTGAGAGCCTTCCCATTTTTCCTAAAAGGGAGAGCAGCGAAGCAATGGCTACACTCATTACCTAGAGCATCGATCACCACATGGGAGGAGATGGTAGAAGTTTTTTTCTTGCCCATTATTTCCCTCCCGGACTGCGAAAGTTTAGGAATGAGATCTCATCCTTTGTTTAGTTGGAATTGGAGTCTCTATTTGAGACATGGGAAAGGTTCAAGGAGCTCTTGAGAAAGTGGCCGCAACAAGGATTCCCAGAGTGGATGATTGTTCAAACCTTTTACAATGGTTTGAACCCGAGTACAAGGCAACTCTTGGATGCGGCAGCAGGAGGTACCTTAGGTAGCAAGACCCCGATGAAGCTCGGCAGGGTAATTGAAGAAATGGGGTTAAACAGACTACCAATGGAACACTAGGAAGAAGAAAAAGTGGCTCGGGTCTCCATGAAATAGATGCGGTAACTTCATTAGCTGCTCAAGTGGAGAGTTTTGAGTAAGAAGTTAGATCTTCTAACTTCAAATAGAGTGGCGGCCGTGACTAATTGCAACTGGGTATGGTGGAGGACATGCTCCCTCTGATTGCCCGATTTCTATTGGTGATGGTTCTTCGGTGGAGAATGTTGATTTTGTAGGTAATGGCATGAGACCTCAAGGAAACCCATATAACAATACCTACAATTCGGGTTGGAAGAATCATCCCAATTTCTCATGGATTAATCAGGTCCACAAAAGGCCATGGGGCCACTGGTTTCAAACAACAACAAGCCCCTCGTGGAAAAAGAGAATCTCCTGTTTGGAAACCCGAATGACTGACTTAGAGAAGCACTTGGCTAGATTTGTGCAATCTGCAAATATGAGGTTTGAATCAGTCAAGGCTACACTTCACAACCACACCGCCTCTTTCGCATAACCTTGAAAATCGTGTGGGGCAAATTTCAAGTCTCTCCCGAAAAGGCCACATGGAAGCTTGCCGAGCAATACGAGACCAACCCCTAGAGAGCATGTGGAAGGCGATCACTTTGAGAAGTGGTCGTGAGGTTGAAGGTAGGCTTCCAAGTGAGAAGCCAAAAGAACACGCTTTACCCGACGTTATAGAGGTGGAAGAGGGACAAGCAAAAGAAAGAGGTGGCACCCCCACCTTTCAAGCCAAGAATCCCTTTATCCCTCTAGATTGAAAAATGACCAGGGGATGAACAGTGACAAGAAGTTCCCGAGTTTGTTCAAGCAACTCCACATCAATATCCCTTTTGTTGATGCATTGGCCCAAAATGCCTAAGTATGTGAAAGTTCTTGAAAGACTTGTTGACCAACAAAAGGAAGTTGGAGGAGATAGCTTCGTTGATTTTAGATGCTTCATGTTCGGCAAGACGAAAAGAACATGCTTGAACAAGAAGAAAAACCCCGGGTAGCTTCATCATTCGCGTAATATTGACAA
>NC_052490.1:22977317-23012962 GCF_009730915.1 Dioscorea cayenensis subsp. rotundata | reverse complement strand
GAAAATATTGAAAATAACATTAATATGAAATGCAATGACTTTCATAGAAATGAATGAAAAAATAACATGGCAATGCCACTAACTAAGACCCCATGAACATAAATGCAAATAATGATAAAAACTAGTGATAAATGTAGCCATAAGTGACAAATAACAAAGATAAGACTCATACCACCAAGAAGTAGTTGACAAAAATGCAGCTTCTTGTCATCTGGCAAATCCCAAAACATGTTGAGTTTCTCCTTGTCTTTCCTTAAAGATTGCATAACCAGTAATGCCTCATCTTCAGAAAGGCCATTAATGTTGAAGATGACTTGATTAAATAATTTCTTTTCTTAAACATGTTGAGTTTCTCCTTGAGTGCATTACTCTCAGCATTTTGAATTGCACACTCAGCCATTGTTTTAAACCCGACCCAACCATCTCCACAAATTTTAGAAAATTTTCTGAAATTGTTGAGATATTTGAGTCTTTGGCACATTTTTTCTTCTTCAAGACAGTAGAGCTTGAGGTGCCATTATCTGAAGTTATGGGTGATGGAGGCTCTATAAATTCATCCATGGGCATAAAAAATTCCTCAGTTTGAAATTGAGAGAAATCGGCATTATCTTCCAAGTTAATTGTTTCATGCATATATTGGTCCACATCATCTCCAAGGTCACTCCTTGCATTGCCTTGCACCCTATCATTTGTGAAAACTAGAGCGAGATCATTAAAAAATGGAAAGGACTTCCTATAAAAGCCTGCTGCTTCCTTGTGATTATGTAACCAATTTCAAGCGAGTGTTAATAAAAGTACTAACAAATTCATCTTTCAATATAATTGCCAAATGTTACTAAACTTACTTTCACATATTCATCATATGCGTTTTCTCACACTCAATAGTACTGTGCTTATTGTTACAAACAAGACCACTGATGCTTAGTATATCTGCAATTGCTATCGTTTTGGTTCTAAAAACATTTCACCGAGACTCTATGTTTGGCACAACCTTCAATGTAGTATGTGCGAGTTTATCTTTTATCATTTTTTCTAATTGGTATAAGTAGCCATTTCTGAAACCATTCTCTCCCCGCCACATTGTATTTGTGGATAACTCAACTAGGGCTTCAATCAAGGCCTTGTCTTCTTGTGTTGTCCAATAGTGTTAGTTTACAGCCCTAACCCTTTGTTGTGAATCTTTATCCATTCTAAAAGGAAAAATTCAATAAAACACATGTTAATCAAGTAGATGACATGAAAACGTATGTGAAACTATTCAAATCATTCCATGTCATAAAATCATTCATAGATATCCATCATTAACTTAGAGATATGATAATACAAAATAAAGGTTTATCAAAAAGACCAATACATATAAGTATTCATAATAAGTACATGCATATAGTATTATTGTAATTAATTTGTTCACCAAGTGTTAAACATTTCTGTAGCCATGTCTAGCCTGAATTGGGTCCATTCATCCATTAGATCAATAGCTGTAATGACATTGATATCATCTTCAATTTTGTCTTCCATAGTTAGGTTATTAACTTCATTCTTTGTATGATTTTTTGTCATTTTTATTCGAATAAAGTTATGTAGTAAACAACATGCATTAATAATACGCCTTTGAGTGACTATAATGTGAAAACTTGGGCTTGATAAAATTTTCCAAGAAATTTTTAAAGGCCCAAACGTCCTCTCTATCACATTTCTAGCAGCAACACGCTTCACGTTAAAAACTCCTGCGCTGTAACTGGTTGTTGACCATTAGCCCAAGAACTTAAGTGATAACATCATCCTCGAAAAGGTGCAAGAAACCCTAGTGAATTTGCATATCCAGAATCAACCAAGTAATAGCAACCTACTAGGCAAAGAAATGTTTGTTGTTAGCTAATGGATTAGTCTTTAAATTTCGTTAATAATACCACTTTGAGAAATAGGAACACAATTTATTTACCATTTGGAACTTTTAACCCATTAGGATTTGTAATAGCATCTCTTAGAACTTGACCATCACGTGCGGAGCCTTCCCATCTAGACAATACATATATAAGTTGCATATATGGAGTGCAAACACCAAGGACATTAGTAGTTATTTCAGCTTATCTTGTTCTATATCTAATGGACTGAGGCAATTCTACATTGAAGATAACACTTTATTATTAATAAGGCATCTACCATTTTTTTAAAAAATTAAAAACAATTGTTAGGTGATACTACCTTCAAAAGTTTCCATCTAGAGTCATTTGAATTTTCAAGAATAGGTTAAAGTTTCTTCAGTGGTACGCCATGGCGCAGCATAATTGACTTCAAAACGGTATGAAATATTGACTAACCATCTTAGCTAATCTGACAAAGTCAAACTTAATTATCCTATTTTTACGTGATGTGCCACAATGTTAAAGAACATCACAATCATTTCCTCGACCATGATGTTTCTCGTACCATGAAGACCAACGGTAGATGTCAATAATTGACATAATCAATAAGAACACCCCCGATCCATGCGTAGTTTATCAATACACTTGACATCGCTTTCACAAACTACATGGTACATGTATTTATAATGTCTACGATGCCTACTAGATGTTGACTCAATCTCATAATGGATAACATCGCCTTGATCATTTTCCTCACTTATTGCACAAACAGTGACGATAATATTCACAACAAAAATAATGCATGCATACATCATGTAAAGTAGTTGATCTTCTTGAATATCTTCCATGTTTTCATAAGCCATATCTAAAAATGACAAAAGAAATAATATTCATTTGGTAAGAAACTTATCTATTCGGACTAATAATATATCATGGATGATAATGCATGTGTAGTCAATATACAACACAATGGAGATAACTCAGAATGATATAAATAACAAGTATTGTGAAAAACATAACACCTAATCTTAATAGACGAAAAAAGCGTAAAACACTTATAATACCATGTTGTAAAGTGGAATCAATGAAGTAGGGATGAATAGCTATGATATAATGGTGTTGGTTGCAAAAAGAGAACTGGGGATCAAGATGAAGACGGATGTACTTATCTAGAGTAAAAGCTAGGAAAGGTAGGTGAGTATTGCCATAACTAAGCCATGTAATATACATAATTATATATGGCAAACCTTTAGGGTTTCAAGAAGCTATCAAATAATCATGGCGATCACAGATTATTACAACTAGACAAAGCCTTGTAGCCATACATAATATATATATGAATAAATTCTCCACATTTTTAAAGAAGAACAGAAGTTTAATGATTAGAATCTTACAACTTCAACTCAAAAGTTCTCACTCAAATGAAATTTAAAAACCAAAATTCATTATTAGTCATGTGTTTGCATGTGATGAACAATATTTCAAAGACTCACCATTATCATTATTTGTTTTGAGTCTAAGTCTTACATATCTCACAGAAAATGATCATCATGTGGTTCAGATTACATGTTATCATCAAAGCCTATATGGATCAATGATTTGCCAATGGGACAAATGGGACAAATAATAGTAATAATAATTATCATCAATAATAATAATAATAATAATAATAATAATAGAAGGAGGTGTTGTAATGTTTGATAGTGATTAGTCTATGAATGGGGGCACATGCGACTCCACATGCATTTGTTCTTTCAAACAACATCCTCTCACCAATCTTAATTAATGAATATGAATGACCCTAACACAATGATAGGTGGGATGAGGATAAGCTCAAAAATAAACTTCTATATTCTCCACTAACAACTTTTAGACCAATATGTCCTAATGACATGGAGTTTTATTATTGGCAGGATGTGAGCTCATGCGTTGATAGTTGGCTATAATCAGATGGAATTGATGCCAGATATCGAGAGAGAAAGAGGAGATCTCGAGAACCCGATCGATGGCGATGGAACTTGAGCGGGCAAACAACAAGATGCAGGGTTTGTGAGATGTTTTAGATCAGTTATTTTTCAAGCTGCTAGTTGATGAGGACATCATGCCTTAACAACTACAACACCTATGAATAGTAATACTTCAGCTGGGGCTTAGTTGCGCAAGCAACAGAGTGAAGCGTTGAAGTAATCCTTAGTGCTGGGGCTTAATTGTGAGTAAGGGTCTTTTGCTTGGACCTAAGGGTTAGATCTATATTAGGTAATAAGGTTTATCACTTGGAGTCCCTAGAGCTTCTTGTAACCCCACACAGTTTGAGGCGTCGAGAGTATTCCTTTCCGCCATGGCATAGTATAGGGTTAGTCATGTTTGATCGTAGGTTTGGGATCTTGTGTTATAGGATTTCCACGACTCATTAAACATCAGTTAGGAGATATAATGATTGGTCTTGCACTTTAAACAATAGTCTTAAGGAGAGCAATGTCTGGGTGGCCCACTTTCTATAGATTGCCTCTCCTATTATTCTTTTGCGTATCTTTCTTATTTTCTTTTATTTCTGTTTGCATTGATATTGTTCACACCACTCTTGAATCATCTTCATCATAGTTAAATAGCAATTCTTGTGTTTTTGATCACTATTCACTGTCTATACGACTACCCACTCACAAGGGTATTTTATTACTTCGATAACCCGTGCCCTTGTGGTACACTCACACAAGGGGTGTGTCAATTACACGAAGCTGTGCTAAACAAATCCAAAACCAGGTGAACACTAACTTAAGCTTATTTTTAAATTATATTGATATAGTGGTGTTTCCTAATACGAACCCTGCCAAACACTTGACGAAACCCGTAACAAGATTAGCCTGTCGGTCGTTTTACTATCAGGTTTAGTGGGGGAAGAATCGTGACTCGTTGTTTATAAAGAAGCAAGAACCTTGGGATGGGAAACCATTTGATAAGTCGAGGGTGAAAGCCACAAGACAATCTTGATAAGTTCGATAGTTATACTGAAGAACCAAAGAGAAAATTTTTCACTCAAGCCCATCCTTACATTCCATGGTTTTTGCCAATATATAGGCTATCATAAAGTTACAAAATTCCACTTTAATCTTTCTCCAATCATTAAAACCTCACCCATGCATGGAAATGAGTACATTAATGTCTCTCCACTATCTAAGGTTCATGCACGCATGCAAAGTATGAGATGCCTTCAATGTTCTGCTATCTTCATGGCTAATTAATGACAGCTTTAATGATGTGGAGCAGCTTTTGTTCTTCATTGATGGTGAGCTTGCACCAGTCTTTATGTTGAACATCTTGAATTAATTTAGCAAGAGCTTCCTTGAATCTCTTAGCCCGAGCTCATGTGACTTGAAGTGGGTCATGGCCCTCTTGGTTAGTCCTTGATGCATTTCTATCATTCCCCTCCTCTTGAATACAATTTGCCCGCAAATCATCACATGCATTAAAAGGGATAGATCAGTAATATTAAATGTAGCACTTACATTATACTCACCAGGTAAATCCAACTTGTATGCATTATCATTAATGCACTCAAGAACTTGAAATGGTCCGTCCCCTAGTGGAAGAAGCTTGAACCGCTACGAAACTTTTTCCTTTCTTAAGTGCAACCAAATTCTGTCCCCGGTTCTAGAATAAGCTTACTCTCTCTTTATTGGCTTTGATTCACATATTGCTCCATCCTTCGTTTGATGTTGAGCCTTGCTGTCTCATGGATTTGCTTAACAAATTCAGGTTTGCTTTTGCCATCTATATTTACATCCTCAAAAATTGGCAAAGGGGTTAAATCTAAAGGAGTTAATGGATTAAACCCATACACAATCTCAAATGGTGAAAATTGAATAGCAGATTGAACAACACGATTATAACCAAACTCAACATGTGGTAAACAATCCTCCCAAGTTTTGATGTTTTTCTGAATTATAGCCCACAACAAGGTGAATAAAGTTTCGATTAACTACTTCAGTTTTGACCATCAGTTTAGGTGAGGTGGTGAAAAACAACAACTCCGTTTGAGGGGTGGCAGTACCACAAATCCTTTCATCACGCTTCTATATGTTTGCCCCATAATCTTCTGTCATTATGTCAAAAGTATACTTACATTGTGAAATAGTAATCTCCTTTTTGTGACTGGGACAACCTCCATACCCAAGAAATATTTCAGTTGAGCCAAAACTTTAATTTCAAATTCTCTCCCCAAGACTTATTTCAAATATTTTTGTCTCCTCAGCTTGATCACCTATTAAGATAATATCATCAACATACAACATCATAATGGCATCTTCTAACGTTAGAAGGAACATAATAAACATTATATGATTTGTCTAGTATTGAGGTTAAAACCATGTTGTTTGACCACCCAAGTAAGTATCCCAAACAAACCCTTAGGGGATGCATTTGAGGCCATATAGTGATTTCTTGAGTTTGCACACCTTACCAAGGTTCTCTTGTGAGCTCTAATCTGGAGGAACTTTCATGTGCACTTGTCTTCTAATTCACCATTCAAAAGACATTCTTTATGTCTAATTGTTGCAAAGGCCAATTAAGAGTTAGCTGCAAGTGAAAGTAGAACATGTATAGAATTCAAAACAGCTACTTAGTGCAAACATTTCCTCATAATCAATCCTATAGGACTGCGTAAATCCTTTAGCCAACAAGCCTGGCTTGAAAGTGATTCACACTCCATACGCATTGTGTATAACAACAAATACCCATTTATATCCCACAAGCTTCTTTCCTGCAGGCAGTTTGATATGCTCTCAAGTTTTGTTCTTCTTAAGAGCTTAACTTCCTTCATCACAGCTTTCTTCCAAATGGGTTGAATAAGAAAGCTTCATGTATACTCTCTTAGGTATGTTTATTTCTTTCAAGGTAATAGCAAAAGCTTTGTATGCTCGAGTCAGTTTTTCATAAGACTCAAAAGTTGCTTATTGGGTGCATGGTACACATCCCCTTATCTTTTCTTATTGTAATAAGTTTTATCTAAGTCACTAAACATAGGAGGAGTAGAAACAATAGGTGTATTACTACGTGTACTGCTCTCAAATAATATGGGACTTGGGTTAGCTTCTTGGTCTTGCTTAGTGTAGCTTACTCTCTGCCTCCTTTTGAGTTTTGCCTTCTAGGATAGAGACAATAATATCCTTTGGTTTTTCTTGATTAAGGACATCTCTAGAACATGGGTCAAGAACATTGCTAGGATAATGGCAAGAAGATATTTGATGGAGAACATTTGGTGGAATTGGACTGTGTGTGTTAGGACTTTTGCTGAGATTGGGTACACTTGGATATGGAGGACACAGTTTGGGTACACTAGGCTGGGCAGGAGCAGGCCAAAGCTAATACTCATCTACTTGATTCTCCTCTTGAATTTGCATTTGGGATAATAAGGACTATTTTCAAAAGGGATAGTAAGGACTATTTTTGAAAAAAGTTATATCCCTAGAATTGAAGAATTTTTTGGTTTGAGGAGTATTCAAGAAAAATACATTTGATTGATCTAGGATCAAGTTTATTTCTATTTTGTTGAGTAATATGGACAAATGCAGTGCAACCAAACACTTTAAGATGAGTTTGAAACAAGAACTAAATGTTGGGAAATTTTTTTAAAAGAGATTGGAAGGGAGTTTTAAAATCTAGCACACAAGATGGCATTTGATTTATCAAATATGTGGATGTCAAAATGGCTTCACACAGAAATGTTTTGGGACATGTGTGGCTACATCACTGATCGGTTTACTTCTAAGAGGTGCCGATTTTTCTTTTCTGAAACTCCATTTTGTTGTGGAGTGCCCACACGAGAACTTAGGTGAATCATCACTTGATTTTGAAGATAAGACAAAAGATTAGAATGAAAAAAAACTTTTCCCCATTATCAGTTTTGAAGGCTTGAATTTTTGTTCAGAACTAGTTTTGGATCATCTTGTAAAAAAATTGGAAACTTTGACTAACCTCCTATTTGTCTTTCATTAAAAATGCCCAAGTGACTCTAATGTGGTCATCTATGAAAGTTTCAAACCATCTAGAACCTGAAATGTTCTTAATTCTAGAGGGTCCCTAAACATCGCTATGAATAAGATGAAATGGGTTAGAAGATTTTTCTGGTTGAGAATGATAAGAGTTTCTAACATGTTTAGAAAATTGACACACTTCACATTGTAAATTTGCTGAATTCTTATTGGTCAATAAAGGAGAAAACATTTGTAAAGAGACAAAGATTGGATGTCCTAAATTATAATGACAATAAATTAAGGCATTATTTTACTTGAAATAAAACAGGAATTTTTGGGACTTCTTTCCTATTAACTTTTAGCTTGCAAACTGATAGGCTCCAACTTGGTGAAGAAGAAAGAGATCTAGATGATGGCCCAATCTTCATGTCTTAGGATCTAGGTTGAGGGATAAATAGCTGGGAACAGCTCGGGATGGATGAGACCCGTACATTGAGGATAGACAATCTGAAGTTTCAAGATATCTGACCCTCTATCCGAACAATCGTAGAACCACAAACCAGAAACTAATCCACAAAAACACCTAAAAGCATAGAGCACGAATTAGGAGAAAGCCAAAACTTTCCTCTCGAGAATCCGTGAGAACTCACAAGAACAATGATAGTTAGTCAACTCTTATTTTTGGAATAATAATCAAAGTTCTATGCTCCAGGGGAGAATGTACAAGGATATTTATAGCCAACTTAAACTTGGGATACAAGAAAACTAACTTATTAAAATTGGCTAGGGAATCAATAAAAAAATAGTAAATTAATATTTGCTAGGAAAACAATCTAAAAATAGGATAATAAAATCGGCTAAAAAATCAATCGTAGTACATGAATATGGTAGGTGCAATCTCTCATCCTTAAACTTGGAATACTTGATTTCCTTGTTGATTGGGATTTGATTTTGTTTCCTTCCAGAAATTGGGTTCGTTTAGGAAAAAGATATTTTGAGCTGATTTGTCATAAAAAGAAACCACATCTCCTTTTGTTTACGCAGGCCAGCAAAGATAGGCACAATTTTCTTCTTGGACGTGCACGTGAGTATGAGGCCCACATGCAGCGTATCTCCAAATGCTTCTTGCTATTTTCTTGTTTGGCTAAGTCTGGAATTATGCCCTAACTTCCAGTACACCTAAGTACAATTAAGGTAGAAGAAACTGGAAAACCACCATTTCAATATAATTTAAGAATAAGCTTAAGTTAGAGTTCATCTGGTTTTGGATTTGTTTAGCACGGTTTTGTGTAAATAGTCTTTGATATGCCTCCTCTTCTATACCAGTTGATGTATTACCATCCGTAGGTGGTGTAGTTAGCATGCAAGTGAAGTACTCATCATCAGAAGGTAGTGACCCACACTCATTTCAGCACGGCTAATTGTCCTCCCTGAGATGAATACTTCTTTTTTGAGGAGTATCCAAAAAAAAAATACATTTGATTGATCTAGGATCAAGTTTATTTCTATTTTGTTGAGTAATATGGACCAATGCAGTGCGACCAAACACTTTAAGATGAGTTTGAAACAAGAACTAAATGTTGGGAAATTTTTTTAAAAGAGATTGGAAGGGAGTTTTAAAATCTAGCACACAAGATATTGGAAGGGAATTTAAAAATATGTGGATGTCAAAATGGCTTTCCCCATAAATGGTTTAGGACATGTGTGGCTACATCAATGATCTGTTTACTTCTGAGAGGTGCCTATCTTTCTTTCCAGAAACTCCATTTTGTTGTGGAGTGCCCACACAAGAACTTAGGTGAATCATCCCTTGATTTTGAAGGCTTAAATTTTGTTTGGAACTTGTTTTGGATCATCTTGTAAAAATTTGGAATCTTTGACTAACCTCCTATTTGTCTTTCATTAAAAATGCCCAAGTGACTCTAATGTCATCATCTATGAAAGTTTCAAACCATCTAGAACCTAAAATGTTCTTAATTCTAGAGGGATCCTAAACATCCTATGAATAAGATGAATTGGATGAGAAGATTTATCTGGTTGAGAAAGATAAGAGTTTCTAACATGTGTAGAAAATTGACACACTTCACATTGTGATAGGCTCCAACTTGGTGAAGAAGAAGGAGGTCTAAATGATGACCCAATCTTCACGTCGTAGGATCTAGGTTGAGGGAAAACAAACTGTGAACAGTTGGAGATGGATGTAACCAGTAGGATGGGGAGAAATGATCCGAAGCTTCAAGAACTACGACCCACTGTCCGAACAATCGCATAACCACAAACCAAAAACTAATCCACACAAAATGCCCAAAAGCATAGAGCACGAATTAGGAGAAAACCGAAACTTTCTTCTTGCGAATCCAGGAGAACTCACAAGAAAAATAGTAGTAAGACAACTCTTATTTCATGAATAATAACCAAAGATCTGTCTTTCAAAAGAGAAGGTACAATGCTATTTATAGCCGACCGGCATAAACTTGGGATACAAGAAAACTATCTTATTAAAATTGGCTAGGGAATCATTCTAAAAATAGAAATTGAAAAATTGTTAGGAAAACAATTTAAAAATTGGAAAATAAAATTGGCTTGAAAATCAATCTGAATAAGTGAATATTATCCCATGGTACTGTAGCACATGAAGATGGCAGGCGAATCTCTCCACTCTTAATCTTGGATATTTGATTTCCTAATTGATTGGGATTTGATTTTGTTTCCTTCCAGAAATTGGGTTGGTTTAGGAAAGAGATATTTTTGGATGATTTGTCATAAAAGGAAACATCTCCCTTTGTTTGTGTGGGGCCAGTGAAGATAGGCATAGTTTTCTTCTTGGATGTGCATGTGAGTGTGAGGCTCACATGTGGCGTAGCTCCAAATGCTTCTCTCTTGCTATCCTCTTGTTTGACTAACTACGGAATTATGTCCTCACTTCCGATACACCTAAGTACAATTAAGATAGAAAAAATTGAAAACACCACCATATCAATATAATTTAAAAATAAGCTTAAGTTAGTGTTCACCTCGTTTTGGATTTGTTTAGCACAGGTTCATGTAATTGGTCCTTGATATGCTTCCTCTTCTATACCATCTGAAGTATTACTATTCATAAGTGGTGTAGTTGGCATATCATCATATTATAAATTTTCTAAATTCAATAAAGGAAAAAAATGTTTGTAAAGAGACAAAGATTGGATGTCCTAACCTATAATGACAATACATTAAGGCATTTTTTTACTTGAGATTATTGCCATTGAGATTATAAATTCATATGGTGGAAACTTTCTTAAAATTGTTTAACCCTTCCTAAATAGCTAGCGAAAACACCATAACTAATGGCAGCACAGACAATTTATTAATTAAACCATTTTGGAATTTGACTATTATGTACTCATTATTTCTTTTTGAACACTAGTATAAAACCTGTTCTTTGTGTTAGTTATAATTCTTGCAGAATGATCAATGAAATGATATTGATGAACCTGTCTTCTAAAATTTTTGACTGTATCATGGGTTTCTTGGTCCATGATCTGGCAAATATTTAAAATCTAGAGTTCCTCTGTGCCTTCCATTTCATGTTCCATATTGCAACCCTTTTTAAGTATCAACAGTATCCATTGTTACTACATTTTCACAATTTGCATCACTTTTTCCCTGGTTGGAACTGGGCAACTAAAATATCATTCACTTAATATGTATGGCAAATGATGGAGTATGTGAAATTTCCTTGCTTATAATGGAAAACCTGAATGCCAACTATTGTCCTTTTAAACCTGAAATACTCTCCAATCCTTATCTTTGCTTCATTTAACAAAGATGGCATCTGCGGATTTTTTTGTGTAAACCTGCCCAACTGATGTGTTCTAGTTGATTGCAACTAGAGATTTAGGGAGATAGCTTATTGTGCAATTACTGTAGATGAGCATGTCAAACACTATGGCACAAGACTAAGGATTCACTTAAAACAACATGCTCGTGATGTTGATGGGCTCACCCATTTTCTGACTTATGCTGACAATAATGCAGTGGGATATTTCATAAAGCAGGTATGTTTTATTTGACAGTCTTCTATGTTCTTTATTTTCCTGCACATATTTCCAAATTTAATGTGTTTATTTTATGATTACATCTATACCTGTTATCCTTTTCATACAAAGTCATGCTGTATGCACATCTCTAGACAACGATCTAATGGATATATAACTCAAATTACATAACCCATTCTTATTTTTGTTTATGCTTCACAAAATTGTTTCATGTATATACCTAGTTAACTGGGAGATTGATTGATATCCTTGTTTGTGATCATCATATATTAGTTCAAAGAAGTTCTTTCGTGTAAATCTTGCTATTTCAATGACATAACCAAGAATTGAAACTTTTTGATGCCGCTTCAAATAAAATTAGCTTGTAGATCTTTAGTGAGCAATTTAATGGATCACAAGGGAATAAAACAAGGAAATCTAAAACCCCAAAGATGTGATAAGCACCCCTGTACCTCCTGCTAGAGCCAAACTGACATTCCACTAGAAGTTGGATTCCAATTTATTTCTTGAATGATTCAACATACCTCTTAAATAGGGGAGCTTACAATAACTTGAAAGTACTTATTCCTTTCTTCTTGATGACTGATCTTATATCCATGCTAGACTCCTATGAGTGTGGAGTTACAAAATGTAATGATCTTTCTTAATTATCCTAGCCTTCTATGATAGGAATGGAGCTAACTTCTTAATATACAGAATTCAAGAAAATTTGAATTTCAAATTTCATGCACGGCATCCCCTTTAGCATGACTTCTATTTTAGAATTGTGTTTATGCTATCTCTGTGCATGCTATAATCATTTCGTGTCTTACTCTTAAATTTTTTTTAGTTTCAGAGTTAAAGATAAGCTTTTTGGTTGACATGTGTGTTTACTCACTCTTTGGAGAGCTTAAGCTCCATACTAAAAAACATGATGTCTATTTGTTATAGGGCTTTACGAAGGAGATCACATTGGAGAATGATAGATGGCAAGGGTATGATTTGCTTATAAATACTTTTTTTTTTCTATACAGCTATTTCTTCTTGATCTTAAGATTGTTTTGTGTCAATTACTATGAGATCACGTGTTCAGCATTCCTCCCACTGAATGAAGTGTAGTTGTTTGTCTACGTGACAATAATCATTTGTCTAATGTTTCAGATACATAAAAGACTATGATGGATGTATACTTATGAATGCAAAAATTGATCCAAAGCTTCCATACACTGATTTATCTACAATGATTCCTCAACAAAGTCAGGTTAGTTTGCTGATGCTTTGTTTGTAAATATTGATTGTAGGTTTTTCTCCATTTTTGTAACTTGAAATTTAAATGTATCCCATTTTGCTTTTTCCTAGATGGGCTAGATGTTGTAAATCTTATTTCCTCATGTCTTCATCAATTTGTCCTCTAATCTTCATCATCTATATAAGTATGAGTAGATAAATAGGATTTACATATGAAAAGTGTAAGAAACATCTTTTGTGATTCTTTTAACCATACTTGATTTAGGATTTGGATTTGATATAAAATTAGCTTCATCCACAAACAATAGGTTTTCAGCTTATTTCATAAACCAACACCCTCATCTATATGTGCAGTAGGAATTCAATATCAAAAGGTATATCATTTAATTTATAGTGCACCAATCAAACACTCATATTGAAAGGATTCATAGCAAATATACATGCACCGTGGCAAGTCATTTCTTTGGATCAATTTATTATGCTAATGATATGGGCATTTGCATCTATGCCCTAGAAAAACATGAAATTCCATATAGAAAAAGTAATGGTTACAGAGAAAATCTTAAATGTAAGCATTGAAGCATATTATTACGCATGTGTTTAATAACGACAGCATAATATAGAAATACGTATGACAAAAACAAAAAATACATGTCAAGCATTTTGTTCAGGTAGAGAGTGAGGGTTGATTGCTCGAGATTGGTCAATCTTCCAAGACCTAGATAATTCTTCTTCCGTGGCAAGAAACCTGTTTCGGCCTTCTTCTGCTCCTCATGGTAGACTTGTCCCTCTGCTGGTCTCTGGTATGGGACTAGCACAAGTGGCTCCTCTGCTGGTTTATCCATTCTTGAACAAGTGAGTGTCTCGAGCAATATGTCAACATCGCACAATGCAGCCTCTTCCGGTTCTGACAAATCAGAGTCATGGGATTCTGCTTCAACAGTTTTTTTCTTTTAGTGGAGGAGGGAGCCTTTTCCTTGGAGCTCTCTTAGGCTGTGGTATCTTTGGTGGTGTCTTCTTGACTAGGCTGCGTTTTGGTGGAATTTTCTTCCGAGAAAGTTCTCTTACACTATGTTGATGTGTATTTACAGTAGTCGTGTGTTGCATAACACGCTTGGGAGGAGTCTCTTAGGCTGTTACTGGAACATCTGTGGTCATTGGGGTCTCGGGAGGGAAAGGAGCAAAAGGAATTTCGTCACGGGAGGCATCCGGAACAGGATTGTCATTAACGGGGACCTGTGCTACAGCTTTTAACTCAGGTTGGTGACTTGCTATCGGGGGAACCTGAACATCCTCCCTAGCAGCAGCCTCATGATGTGCAGGAATTCAGCCATGGCCGGTCATCTTCATGTCATGCCAAAATTGTGCTACCCGTTTGAACCTTTTACCAGAACTAGTGGACTAACCTGATGAAGGAGGAGGATGACCGATATCTGTTGGTGTCACACAAGTGGCCGAATCCAGAGGCGGTGATGGTGGCCCTCTTTCACTTTGCATCCTCTCTGTCACGCTCGTCTATACGAGCGCGAAGATCATGAAACTCAATTATAAGTTGCTCCAATAAACCTCGCTCGAATTCTCAATCGACATCTGACGGGGCCGATTTTGTCAGAGTTCTATTGGGGGATTCATCCTGACCTCGCTTCTTTGCTAGCTCGGCCCTTAGCTGTTCGGTGTTAGGCGGGGACTTTTTTTTTGAAGGCCTCATCGGCCTAGTTGGTGGTCGGGACCTCCTTTTTGAGTCGCCTGGATCAGATGATCTATAAGAGATTTGTTTGCGGCTCTGACTACCATTACCAACTAAGATATTCTCTTGTCATTAGCTGGCATAAGCTCGAAGAACTGTAAAGCAAACATGCAACAAAAACAACGTCGTCAGCATATCATACACAATTAATATAAAAATATACACATAAAAGTCGAGACAATACTCAGTAATTATTATTTTTACACAGGAAAACATAATACTACATAAGAAACTATTATGTTACACAAGAATGTGATACTTTATACAGGAACAAGATATCCTACACAGAAGTATCATATAATACACAATAAACCATTATAATACACATGAAATAGCTTATTACACCAAAGTAGCAAATATTTTACAAAGCAAGAGGAATAAGTTACTTGTGTTCCTTTGAGTGATTTCAATAGTGGCCCGATAGACGCCATCTTTATGAAACTTTACTCATCGTAACACATTATATGGGGTGTCCATCCCAATCGTAGTTTCTTCATACTGCCTGTCACCTTATAGAACTAGATGATCAAGGCAATGGAGCAGCTTTTCATGTAGCCTGTAGTGGTGTACTTTCCTTTACATTGAAGTTGGACACTGGTGGCGGTTATAGTACATCGGTCATCAGCTACTTGTGAATTGCATGCGCCCAAGCATAACCGCTGAGTGACGCTAAATCATCAGTGTACCTTGCTTCGAATGTTGGCATATTCAGAGAAGTATTAGGGAATAAGACAATAGTCATAAAGTACATTATGAGGAGCTTCACAAAGGTCTCTTTCTCATCATCTTCACTGCGTACAAGCCTAAATAGGTTTTCTTTAATTGCATCGCGGTGATGGTTATGTATTTTATAAAGAAAAGTTTTCTCAAAATCAGATTGGACCCTCTCGTGCTTGAAGGATATAGTATTTCCATCGCAACGGAGGCCCATAATGAGTGTGACGTCTTCTGCTCTAAATGAGAGCATGCTTTCCCCTTATCTTAAAGAGCTGGTTGCAGTCATCATACACCTGCAACAGCGCGTCAAGAACCCCTCTTTCTTGAACCACGGGAGTGACATCAATCAAATGGGCAAATGGCGTACAACAGAGGATCTCCCAGTGCCACCTCTTCATTTTTTTATTTAACTACGAGATGTCATTTGCCCATCTACGAGGGGCCAAATAACACCGAGCATTCGCAAGTGTTGTTGCCATCTTCTGTTCTATATGGATAAATACACACACCAATTCAATAACTGAAAATATGAACATAATATTAGACACATCAAACCACAAAGGTTACACAGTAACTATACAACCAAAGCCACAAACATTACGATCTACACCCACTAAATGTTGATATTTACATAGGAAATAAACAAAATTACAGAAAAAAATAAAGAATACCAATCAAATAACCATTCTTCAATGGACACCCGTGAAAGTTTTCCCACCTTTGTGCTTTGGATTTTTTTCCTTGAAGCAAATCACCAATCTTGAGTTCACGAAGCCCTTGCTGGGAGATCTTCACAAACAATTCAAAAACCAAGGTTGGGAGACTTGAGTAACTTTCGAAGAAAAAAAGTTACGCAAGAAAGACCACTGCGGGGAAAAAAAGGGAATTTCAACGGCCTTCACCACGTAAAGGAGACGAAGGGATGCAGCGCCAATGACAATAGGGTTTCCAGCGCAAATCCCAATGCTTCTCTCGCCACCCGTTGACACGCCTTTGCCACTCATGAAGTGATTCCCAAGGTATTCTCAAGGCTATTTTTGTCATTTCAGCATGTTGACAAGGTGGGAGAAAGCATGGTTTCAGGATGTTAAGATCATGGGCAGTTAAGTAAATTCTTCTCTCACATAACGTCAATAGTGCCTCCGTCAAGTGCAAATGGGTTGAAAAATAAATAAAAACAAAAAAAGGAAGGACCTATCGGAAACCCCAAACTCATGAGGCATTTATGGGTACTTTCACGTAAATAATAATAATACTAATAATAAAAATAAATAAATAATTATAAGAAGCGAGAAAAAAGATGAAGAATGAGAAGAATAAATATAATAAAAAATAATAAAAATAAGAAAAATAAGAAGAACAGAAGAAGAATAAATAATAATAATAATAATAATAGTAGTAGTAGTAGTAGTAGTAAGAAGAAGAAGAAGAAATATAATAAAAAATAAGAAAGATAAATAACCAGAAGAAGAAAGACGCAAAATAATAATAATAATAATAATAATAATAATAATAATAATAATAATAATAACAATAATACTAATAGTAATAATAATAGTAATACTAAATAAATAAATACATAAATAAATAAATAATTAGAAGAACAAGAACAAGAAAAAGAATAATAAACAAATAATAAGAAGAAGAAAATAATAAATCAATAATTATAAAAAGCAGAAGAATAACAAGAATAACAAGAACAAGAACAAGGAAAAGAAGAATAAATATAATAAAAAATAAGATATATAAGAAGCAGAAGAAGAAGAAAATAATAAATCAATAATTATAAAAAGCAGAAGAATAACAAGAATAACAAGAACAAGAACAAAGAAAAGAAGAATAAATATAATAAAAAATAAGATATATAAGAAGCAGAAGAAGAAGAAAATAATAATAATAATAATAATAATAATAATAATAATAATGTATAATCACCAAAGTAGTCCTTGTAACAAACAACAACAACAACAACAACAACAACAATAATAAGAGGAAGAAGGAAGAGAACAAGAACAAGAAAAAGAAGAATTAATATAATAAAAACAAGGAAATTTATAATAAATAAATAAATAATTATAAGAAGAAGAAAAAGATGAAATATAATAAAAATATGAAAAATAATAATAAATAAATAATATTATTAATAATAGTAAATAAATAATTATAAGAAGCAGAAGAAGATAAACAAGAATAAATATAATAAAAAATAGTGAAAATTACCAAAAACACCCCCTAACTTTGCAATATGCACAAAAACAAACCCCTTAGTTTGTGTATCCCTAAAAACACCTTCCTTTTAAGGTCAATGATTTTCAAACCCCAAAGATTGTAACCGGCATTAACAAAATTACTTTTGAATTTTATAGACGAAATTGCCCTTTGCATGGGAAGATGTGATAGTGCAATAATATTTCCGATTTGAGAGAAAGTGGGGGTTATTTTTTAGGTAATCCCTAAAGACAACTATTACTGTCGTCGGTTATTCTTTTTTCTCTCTTCGCCTTTTCAGCTTTTCCATTTCCAAAGTTGACTCTGCCTGGGAAACCTTGTCTCGAAGATGAATTTCGCTTTCCGCCATTGTCTTAAAGAAGAATTCCCGCTCAAGTATTCGGCATTTCATCTATTTGTAGTCTAAGGTATTGAGCCGAGTAGACGCCGTTGAAGAAGTTGTGTTTATGATTTTTTTTATATAAACCATTCTGTTAGAAAAAGAGATTTTTTCAGTTTTGTTTTTATTGGATGATATTGAAGTCTGCAGGGAGATTTATCGGTTAGGGTTTTGTTTTGGTTTTCATTTTCGTATGTGTACAAATTAAAAGAGATTTTTCGATTGTTATGTTGTGTAATGTTTACAATGTAGGTTTTCCCTTTACATTGATATGGTTGTAGTTTTAAAAATGAGGTTTCCGTTTAAGTAATGGGATTTTATTTAAACATTTTATGTTTCTGTTTAAGAGTTGATGTTCCTGTTTAAATATTTATGTCTCCATTTAAGAATTTAGGTAACCATTTAAAAAACTTTACTTTCTGCTTAAATTTATCTTAATACTGTTTAATGGATGGTTATTATCGCAGGCTTGTGATTATGGTGGTCAACCTAGTTAATGGGCGAAGCTACTTGACACTGGTAGTGGAGACTGTGGCTGAGTTAAAAGTTCACATGAGTGGACAATACTGGGAGATAATCTGGAGGACCCGTTTGTAGCATTCACCGAGATAGAAGCTATGTTCCAAGAGAAGGCCCTCCTTAATTTTTTTCCTATAGGGATATGATGGCTACACCAACAAATTCAAGATCGTTGAAAGCTTGGTAAGTTTCAGGCTCGAAGATGTGGCTCTTATACTTGGACTGCGCTGGGATAGAGACGCAGTCGTATTTCAGAAGAAGAAGAAAAAAAACACACTCTGCTTTTGAAGATAGATATTTTTCCAAAACCTACTTAAAACACAGAGACTCTATCAAGAGAACACTTGAGTAGCGTGTTCAACAGAGGGTAGAAGAAAAAAAATGTTGTCAAACTCCTGATGGTGTACCTCATGGGTACAATCCTCTTTCCAAACACGTCATGCTCAGTTCTGAATTGGATCGTTGGCTATGTCGATGACCTATCTATCATGGGATGATATGCATGGGCGCAAGTGATGCATAAGTTGCAGGTCGAGGACGTCCCACAAGCGACCTCTCGAGTGCAAGTGAGATGAGCCAGGAAGAAGATGAACATAGGGTATGTCAAAGGATGTTCGGTCGCACTGAACATCTGGTTTTATGAGTTGACCAGAGCCGGAAAGAAGGTGCGATTTGGCAAGACCCTAAGGATGATGTGCTACGGTAAAAATAGTTACCCGAAGCAAGTGTCGATAGAAGCCATGTTGTCATCGCTCGAAGGAAAAGAGGTAATAAATCATGAGTCTCTGTTTAAATATCAAATGTTTCTATTTAAAAATATTATTTAGTGTTTAAAATAGCGATTTTATGTTTAAATATTTGTGATATCGTTTAAAACCCTAAGTAAACTGTTTAAATAATTGAGTTAACTGTTTAAAACCATTTGTTATTGTTTAAATTGAATGATTTCACTGACATTGTGTTGGTTAAGTATGTTAATTTCCTAAGCTGGTCGCAGGGAATGCGGATGAAGAAATCTTCGTTCATTGGCTCGAAGGCAGGATGAGAGGCCATCCTCTTCAAGGCACCCTCGACGTCGTTCACCTAATGACAGATCAACCAGCGCACGAATTCTTCAGCGCCGGAGGAGGCCCATCCTACCCCGCTCGGCCGAAACAATCCCTCCCCGACTGCAAGATCCCTTCCTACCGGAACACCCCCTCCCGTTCACAACAACCCTCCCTCCCCCCGACAGCTACGGCCCCCTTAGCGACGATGTCACCGCATGTTTGTTATAGGCGTGCTAGGTACTAATGATCGAGTTCCCTCGACTTGTTGCTCAGGTGGAGACATTGGAAGAACGGGCACAATCTCATGCATCGTCCCTACAAACAAATGAAGCACCTAGCATGGGACGGCACTCGGAAAAAAGCCCGGGATGCGGTCGAGGGTAGCCCCGTGATTGCCGAGGACGTAAGCGGAATGGCGTCGGATTTTGATGACGATGACGTCATTGGGATGGTTGTTCGAAGAGTGCCACGTTTGAAGAGAATCTCCAAAAGAAGAAAAACAATAATGTCTCTCCCTCCACCGGCCGATGATGAAACAATAGTATGACCACCTGCGTTTGATCGGCGGGCTACAACGGCAGCGTCTAAGGAAATTGCTCGAGAAGAAGCTGCAGCTGTAGTCGATATGATGGCCAAAGAGATCCCCATCTCTGTGGAACCGGCAGACAACAGTGCCATGTCAAAGGTAGACACAATCCCTCAACAACTAAAACCAGCAAAGACTGTGTCTCCGGTTTATGCTGTCGTCATGGTCGTGATTGACATGATCGTTGACAGCATTGTGAACGAAATCCCTGTCTCGGTCGAACTAGCCGATGGCACCGCCGCATCTAAGGGAGAAACGATCCCACAACTGTCAACAACAACACCTAACGATGAACCGAAAGATAATGTTAACGAGGGGCAAGGAAACATTAGCGAAAAAACAACGACCGGTGCTTCGGTTGACAGTATGGTCCATTTCAACCAACAATACAAGGAAGTACGGACAGACTTTCGACCTAAGATGAAAATATACCCCGGACAGGGGCACCTCGACGTGTTTGAGCATGAGTTATTAAAGATCCTCCTGAAATGCTGGATGGATTCATAAGTATCAAGTATTTACATTATACTTAAAATATATATGATATCATTTAAATTTATGAGTTACCGTTTAACTTTGTTAGTTTCCATTTAAATATTTACGTTACAGTTTAAGTTTTGTCTCTGTTTAAGTTTATATTTTACCATTTAACAACAGGACTGTCGTATGGAAGAATGACTATGTAAGCACCACACGAGCCACCCTATACACGATGCTGGACAGGAAGAAAATAGTGACAGACAATGTGAAGCGCGCCTCTATCAAGCGACTACTGGCACTATTCATATATGTAGCGCGTCTCTATCAAGCAACTGTTGGCACTATTTATGGTGACGTTCATTTGCATAATCCAGAAATCTTTGACGAGAGTACTATATCCATATATGAAGTGCACCTCTATCAAGAGACTGCTGGCAGTATTCATGTCCAAGTAGGAGGACGCGAGTGAAACGGCTCCCACTATGATGGGAGATACCACACGTAACCTGCATGATGTTGACATAGTCATCCTGCTAGTCATCATGAATAGCCACTTCCATTTGGCCATTCTTGATAATGACAAGCAAGAATACAGGCAATATACTTCTGCTAAAAGTGAGGAGTACGACAGAGATGCCGGAGAAATGGTAAGTGCTTTGATAACTAGAGTTTTATAAATAATGCTCTCTTAGTCGGGATTCTTACATCAAATTTTAAATCTCGACAGTGGAGACTATTCGACTATTGTGTCGATATGGCCCTCAGCGAGTCAGCGACTCTAACATACCCCTTGTTCATGGCACTAACACCCTAAGGCAGAAACGAGGAAAGCGTCGACTGCGCCGTCTATCTCATAAATTTTATCGAACAGCTACTCGATGGTAAAAAGTTACGGCATACTTAAGGAAGGGAGCACAGCCGGCATCACTGAGAAAGGGGATTCATCGACAAGGGTGAAAAAAGATTAATATGTAATTATATAAAACAGAGTTACCGTGTAAATAACATTGTATCTCATTTAAATATCATTGTTTTTGTTTAAATATCATTGTCACTATTGAATATCTAAGTTTCTCTGTTTAAATTCTTAATTTTCTGTTTATCTGTCAGAGTTACCCTGTAAATAACATTGTCTCCCTGTTTAAACATCATTGTTTTTGTTTAAACATCATTGTCTCTGTTTAAATTCTAAGAGTTTTTGTTTAACTTTTTGTTTATTTACAATGCCATTTTTGTTTCTCAAAATGTTTAAGTAAAATGTTTAAGAGGCAATGTCTTTGTTTAAATATCAAAAGTTAACACTCAAATAAGTTTGTTTCTTTTTAAATATTTGTTTATTTACAATGCCTAGTCAGCTACAGTTTCATTACAAGATCTACGATTATGATTGGACTAGTGCCAGTGGCTATAACGTCACTCGCGGACCTCGGACACTTGTGACTCGATCCTTTTTCGTCTAGGACACCCAGGTTGTCTTCTCATCACAAGCGGTTACAAACGCAGTTTGCGATTTTCGTCTGTAGGCTTATCATTGTCAGGAATGGTGAAAATAACTTCCTTATATGCCAATTTGTAATTGTCGACGGTGAAATAGCCGCTAATAAATCGATGAACGATGGTGTCTGTCTGCATAGTTCCAGCGCAAGCATGTCTGCACGGGATACCATAAACTTGCCATCTGCGACATGAGCAAGTTCTATTGGCAAGATCTACAGAGTTTCTGCACTGGTCAATTACTTCATAACGATCATTAACACAATGACCAACATGAAGATTTTGGCTTTCTACAACAAGTAGCTCTATCTTCGAATGTATGTCCAGGCATAAGTAGGTCTCCATTTGTTTGCTTGCTCACGGCGGTTGCATAACATGTTCATCAACTTGAACCTGTACAACGTAGAACATGAACACCTAAACAAGGTTAAGCAAAGATATTGATATTTAAACATAAACAAATATTTTTAAACGGCAGGATACGAAATTAAGCGAAGAGCCAGATAGTTAAACACAGATAATGATTTTTGCACAATAAGGAAAACGTTTTAAAGGATATGAACAATTCTTAAGCATTAAATAAAATCAACATTTGAATACCTTATGGAGTCAACTATTTTCATCACCAGTAAATGCACGTTTAAAACGCTCACCGTCTCTTTCCCAATCACAATGCTGTCGGGGTTTGTCTCAACCACCTTATCCACATACAAAAGCAACAAATCGTATCTGGAGATGTCGCTGTCGTCGAGGATCACCGGGCATGCTCTTTTCCCAGCCAAGCCTGCTTGTATGAAATGTGGACACCATGTTCCCGCAACATGTCCTTCTGAATGTCGATGGCTTTGTACAAGGGCCGTGCCTTGAGCTTCTAAATCACTCGTGCGCTTACCGATTTTTTGGATGCTTTCAGATGTGACGCCGATCCAATTCCACCATCACAAGATGGGTGCATTGTCTTGATTCTGAAAGTATTTTTATTATATTCCTTTGATGCATGAAGGCGCCATTGACAACCATCGGCAGCACATTCCACGGTCACCCGGTGTTTTTCGTTCTTTAGGAATTTGAAGTCAACATTCTGTTTGATTGAAAAATTTTGAAGTGCATCTCTGAAATGTTCAACTCCTTGAAAACGTTGTCTAATATCCAACAACAACACTTCAGATTGATCTGAGAAGGAATTAAGGCATGCCACACCGTCAAGGTCACCATGATGTGGAACGAAAACGCTCGCAGAATCCGAATTCTTGCCAACACTTCAGTTTAAACGAAAATGATCAATATTTTAAGCAGAAACATAAAATTTTTAAATGATAACTAGAAAATTTAAACGTTAAAATAAATGTTTAAATAGAAACAGAATAATTTAAGCAGAGAAAACAATTTTTTTAAATGGAAACTTGATATATTTAAACAGAAAATGTGATAATTAAACAATAACTAACTTCTACAACTAGATAAACATAAAAGAGAAGAACTTTACAATGAAAAAAAATCGTTTTCAGTAGGATACGACAATGGCACATCATCTGTCTCAACAACAAGATCGACTACAGCGTATTTGAAGATGGAGTACACGTGACACATGCGTTGGAAGTCAACCTCGTTTTCTATTGGACAAACCGTTTTATGTCCATCGGGTGTGATAAACTTCACCATGACATGGGAAAAGCTCATATATCTTAGCTAACACTGATTCCCAAGAAGTCAGCGTCGTAAACATTAGCACTCGTCCCTCCCCGTTGTATCTAGCAATAGCACAAAAACTCTCCATAATAAACCTGCATTTTTATAAATTGTTACTCCCTCCCGTAGAATGATCAAAGTGAGAGCAATGAAGAAATTATCACCTTATCAGGAAACCGACAAAACTCAAATCGAACAAACCAAATGAGGAGGAGAAGAAGAAGATGTGATGAGCCTTCTAAACTTTATTTGACAAAAAGCAAGCCTGAAGGCAAAAAAAAATTGCAAAATTGTATGCATAAAGTTCATACATGATGTGATTGGGCGGTTTATTTTCCACCATTTTCAACGGCAAAAATGAAATTTCATAACATGAACCAAGTTGAAGTGACCGATAGGGGGTAAAAGGGAACTTAAACAATAATGGAAGGGTTGTCCAGGGTGTGCAAAAGTTGGAGGGGCTATTTAGGATTATTTGAAATTTATAAAGGGTAAACATTAATTTTACCTAAAAAAATATGAAAAACAATAATAAATAAATAAATAAATAATAGTAAATAAATAATTATAAGAAGAAGAAGAAGAAGAAGAAGAATAAATATAAGAAAATTAATAAATAAATAAGAAGAAGAATAAATAATAATAAAAATAAGAATAAGAATAAGAAATATAATAAAAAAATATGATAATAATAATGATGATAAATAAATAATAAGAAGCAATAGAAGAAGAAGAAGAAGAAAAATAATTAATAGTAAATAAATAAATAAACAAGAAGAAGAGGAAATATAATAAAAATAAGTAGAATAAAAAAAATAAATACTAATAATAATAATAATAATATGATGTGATTGGGCGGTTTATTTTCTACCATTCTCAACGGAAAAAATGAAATTTCATAACATAAACCCAGTTGAAGTGACCGATAGGGGGTAAAAGGGAACTTAAACAATAATGGAAGGGTTGTCCAGGGTGTGCAAAAGTTGGAGGGGCTATTTAGGATTATTTGAAATTTATAAAGGGTAAACAGTAATTTTACCTAAAAAATATGAAAAACAATAATAAATAAATAAATAAATTATAAGAAGAAGAAGAATAATAAATATAAGAAAATTAATAAATAAATAAGAAGAAGAATAAATAATAATAAGAATAAGAATAAGAAATATAATAAAAAATATGATAATAATAATGATGATAAATAAATAATAAGAAGCAATAGAAGAAGAAGAAGAAAAATAATTAATAGTAAATAAATAAATAAACAAGAAGAAGAGGAAATATAATAAAAATAAGAAGAATAAAAAAAATAAATACTAATAATAATAATAATAATAATAATAATAATAATAATAATAGTAATAATAATAATAATAGTAAGAAGCACAACAAGAAGAAAAACAAGAATAAATATAATAAAAAAATAAAAAAATAACTAATAATAAATAAATATAGAAAAAGAAGAAGAAGAGGAAGAATAATAAAAAATAAGAAAATTATTAATTAATTAATTAATTAATAATAATAATAATAATAATAATAATAATAATAATAATAATAATAATAATAATAATAATAATAATGAAGAAGAAAAAGAAGAAGAAGAAATAAGATAAAAAATAAGAAAAAAAGGAAGAAGAGGAAATATAATAAAAAATAAGAAAATAATAAATAAATAAATAAATAAGATTAATAAGAGAAGAAGAAGAAATTAGTATAATAATAAATAAATAAATAACAAGAAGAAAAAGAAAAAGAAGGGGAAGTATAATAAACAAATGAAAAATTACAAATAAATAATAATAAAGAATAATAATAATTAATTAATAATTAAATAAGAAGAACAAGGACAAGAAAAATAATAATAATAATAATAATAATAATAATAATAATAAACGAAGAAGAAGAAGAATAAATATATGAAAAAATAAAAAGATTAAGAAGAAGAGGAAGAATACGAAGAAATATGATAATAAAAATGAAATAGTAATATATAAATAAATAAATAAATAATAATAATAAGTAGAAGAAGAAAAAGAAGAATAAATATAAGAAAAATTAAGAAAAAAATAATTAATAATAGTAATAGACAAGATAAATAAGAAGAAGAAGAAGAAGAAGAAGAAGAAATAAGAATAATAATAATAATAATAATAATAATAATTATTATTATTATAATTAATAAATAAATACATAAATAAATAAATAACAAACACAAGAACAAGAACAACAAAAAAATAATAATAATAATAAATAAATAAATAAATAAATAATAAAGCAATCAAAGAAAAAGAAGAAGAGAGAAAAAAATAAATATAATAAAAAAATAAAGAAAAAAATAATTAATAAAAATAATAAATAATAATAATAATAATAATAATAATAAAAAGAAGATGAAGATGAAATATAACAAAAAAATATGAAAAAAATAAAAATTAATTAATTAATTAATTAATTACAAAAAAAGTAGAAGAACAAGAACAAGAAAAAGAAGAATAAATATAATGAAAAAAATAAGAAAAAAATAATTATAATCATAATAGTAATAACAATAATAAAAATTAAATAATTAATTATAAGAAGCAGAAGCAGAAAAATAAATATAATAAAATATAAGAAAAATAATAAATAAATTAGAATAATAATAATAATAATAATAATAATAAGAAAAAGAAGAAAAGGAAATATAATAAAAAATAAGAAGAATAAATAATAATAATAATAATAATAATAAGAAATATAATAAAAATATTAAAATAATAATAAAATAAATAAATAAATAAATAAGAAGAAGAACAAGAACTAAAAAAAGAAAAATATATAAATAATAATAATAATAATAAGAAGTGGAAGAAGAAGAAAAAGATAAAAAAGAATAATTATAACAAAAAAAAAAGAAAAATAACAAATAGATATGAAGAAGAGGAAGAATAAGAAGAAATATAATAAAAAAATACGAATAACTATAATAAGAAGAATAAGAAGGAATATAATAAAAATATGAAAATATTAATAAAAATAACAATAATAATAATAACAATAATTATAATAATAAATAAATAAATAAATAAATAATAATAATAATAAATAAAGAAGAAGAAAAAAGAAATATAAAGTAAAATATGAAAAATAATAAGAAATAAATAATTATAAGAAGTAGAAGAAGCAGAACGAGACAAGAAGAATAAATATAATAAAAAATATAAATGATAATTATAATAATAATAGTAATAATAAGTGGAAATTGTCAAAAAAACATCTAAGTTTACAATATTGCGAAAACACCCTTTAATTTGGCAATCTCTAAAAACCCCTTCTTTTTAAACTCAATGTTTTTCAAACCCCCAAAACATATAACGGTGGTTAATGGAGTTATTTCTAAATTTTATGGACGAAATTTCCCCTTATATGGGAAGTCGTGGCACTGCAATCATTTCGGCGGTTTCAGAGGAAGTGGGGGGCTTTTCTTAGGGTAATTCCAAGAGACGACTTTACTGGAGCCGTATACTTGTTTTTTCTCAACTCGTCTCTTTAGCTTTCCCTTTCCGAAGTTGTTTCTACCGTAACATCCTCTGTAATTTTAGCTTTTCCTTTCCACCAGTGTCTCGAAGGAGAAGTCCCGCACAAGTATTCGGCATTTCATCAGTTTGCAATCTAAGGTATTGAAAAAGTTGTGATTATGGTTTTATGTTAACTATTTTGTTAGAAAGAAAGATTTTTCGGTTTTGTTTTGTGGTTCTGTTTTTATTGGAAGATACTGAAGTCTGGAGGGGAATTTCTGACTAGGGGTTTTTGTTTTTGTTTTACATTTTTCGTCAGTGTACACGATCGAAATAGTTTTTTGATTGTTATGATTTGTGTAATGTTTATAATGTACGTTTCCCTTTTCATTTGATATGATTGTAGTTTTAGAAATGATCTTTCCGTTTAAAAAATGAGTTTTAGTTTAAAAACGTATGTCTCCATTTAAATATTGTGGTTACCGTTTAAAAAACTAGATCACTATTTACAATATTATATCTCTGTTTAATAATTGAGGCTTCCGTTTAAAATCATATATATCCGCTTAAAAGTTTGTGAATACTGCTGAATGTGTTGTTATTGTCGCAACCTTGTGATTATGGCGATCAACCTAGTTAATGGGTGATGCTACATGACAACGGTAGTGGAGACCTTGGCTGAATTGAAAGTTCACATGACCCCTCGACACTGGGAGATCATCCGTAGAACACCGTTTGCATCATTTACTGAGCTGGAAACTGTATTCCAAGAGAGGGCCCTTCTTGATTATCTATTGCAAAAGTACGATAACCGCACCAATAAATTCAGGATCGGGGAAAAGATGCTGAGTTACAGGCCTGAAGATGTGGCCCTTGTTTTTGGTCATGCGTTACGATGGAGACGCAATCGTGTTTCAGAAGAAGAAAATACGCTCAGCTTTCAATGAGAGGTATTTATCAAAAACCTACTAGAGACACAGAGACTTCATCAACAAAACTCTTGAGCAACTTGTTCGATGGAGGGAGAAGAAGAAAAATTTTGTCAAACTCGATGGTGTACCTCATGGGTACAATCCTCTTCCCAAATACCTCATGCTCGGTTCGAATTGGATCGTTGATTATATCGATGATCTACCCGGCATGGGGGCGATACGCATGGGACGCAAGCAACGCACAAGTGGCTTATGGAGGACATTCCACAAGCGACCGCTCGAGTGCAAGCTAGATGCACTGGGGAAGAAAACTAACACATGGTATATTAAGGGTTGCTCGGTCAGCACGAACATCCGGTTTTATGAGTCGACCGTAACCCGTAAAAGAAAGTTCATTTTGGCAAGACCCCAAGGATACTGTGCTACGGTGAAAGTAGTTACCGAAAACAAGCAACGATAGAAACCAGTTTTTCATCTCTCAAACGAAAAGAGGTAATAAATCATGAACAATGTATTTAACAGTAGTAGTTAATGTTTAAATATAGTATTTAGCATTTAACAGTGTTTATTTTCTATTTAAAAGTATTCTTTAGAGTTTAAACATTTTGTTTTATCTTTAAATAAATGCGATATCGTTTAAATATATAAATTAGATGTTTAAATATATTTGTTATTGTTTAAACTGAACGATTTCGCTGAGATTGTTTTGTTTACATATGTTAGTTTCGTGAGTGGTCCCAGCGAATACTAATGAAGATATATTTGTTCGAGCCAACCGCCGGGTGGATGCTATTGCTCTGGAACCACTTGCACGAAAGCAAGATGAGAGGCCAACCTCTTCATTGCGCGCTCGACGCCGTTCTCCTACTTCCAGCCCAACACGCGCACGCAATCCTCGACGCGAGATGAGAAGCCTTCCCCTATCCCGCCCGATTGCAACACCCCCTTGACCACGACAACGACAGTCCCCCAGATCACCACAGTCAAACGACCGCAGCAAACCCCTCCCCCCGGACGGCACTAGGCGACGACGTCACAGCAACTCTTCTGCAGGCGTGCCAGATATCAATGACCGAGTTTCCTTGGCTTGTCGCTCGAGTTGAGGCATTAGAAGGACAATCACATTCGACTGTGTCATCCCTCCAAACAAATAAAGCACCCGGGACGGACTAGGCGTCGGAATTTAACGACGACGACTTCATCGGGATGGCCATTCCAAGATGGCCACGTTTGAAGAGACTTGAAAGAAAGAGGAAAACAATAATGCATTTCTGTCCACCACCGGCTAACGATGAAACAATAGCAGTATCATTGACGGCTGATGTTGTTATTGAGTCTGTCGCCATTGATAACATGGCCGTCACGGTAGAGAAGAGCGTAGATGATGTTGCTATTACCGCGGTTGATAAGATCGTTGAATCTGTTGTTAACGAAATCCCCGTCACGGTGGAACCAGCGACTGACCGTGCGGCATCGAAGATGGACACAATCCCTAAAGAACAAGAACCAGCTAAGGGTGTGTCTCCCGTTGATACTGTTGTCGTGGCCGGGGTTGAGAAAATCATTGACTCTATTGTCAATGAAATCATAGTCACAGTGGAACCAGCGGCCGACAGTACCACATCGAAGGCAGACACAATCCCACAACAACAACAAGCATGTAAGGATATGTCTATGGTTGATACTGTATCGTGCCCGCATCGAAGGAATATGTTGCTGGCGCTGAACACCGACAACCGTCAACATCAGTGTCGCATGATGATTGCAGAACAGTTGTTGACAAGTGGCAAGGGAACGCCACAAAAAAATCAACGAGAGATATGATCCTTGCCAACCAACAATATGAAGAAGTTCGAAAAGACTTTATTCTAAAGAAGAAAAAATACCTTGGACAATCGGGACTCAACAAATTCGAGCAGGAGTTGATAAGGATCTTCCTCAACTGCTCTATGGATAAGTAAGTTTGAAGTTTTTATGTTATTGTTTAAATTTATATGTTAACCTTTAATTTATGTAGTTACCGTTTAAATATTTGCAATATCATTTAAATATTTGCTATATCATTTAAATATTTACAATATCGTTTAATTATATCTGTTACCATTTAACCGCAGCACTGTTGTGTGGATGAATGACTCTCTTAGCACCACACGGTTGATTATTCACACTGCTTGACTGGAAAGAGATGGTGTCAGACGATGTGATGGACGCTTTCATATGCATAATACAAAAGTAACTGAGCAGAGTACTATATCCTTATAAAAAACGCGCCTCCATCACACAACCACTTGCGCTGTTTATGTCAAAGCTGGAAGACACGTCTAACACGACTTTCACTATGATCGGGGATGTCGCGCGTAACCTGCATGATGTTGACATTGTCATCCTCCCAATAATCATGAATGGCTACTTCCATCTCGTGGTTCTTGATAATAACAAACAAGAATACAGGCATTATTCTTCATGCCAAAGTGAGGAGTACGATAAAGATGCGTTAGAAATGGTAAGTTTTTTGATAAACTGAGTTTGATTAATAATGTTTGGTAAATAATCGGTATTCTAATCTCAATTTGTATACCTCTACAACGGAGGCTATTCGACACTTGTATCGATATGGAGTTTCGGCCAGATGGTGACCACAAACTACCTACTAATTCACGACATTGAAACCCCACGACAAAAAAAAGGAAGTGTCGACTGTGCCGTCTATGTCATGCGGTTTATTGACCAATTAATCGACAATGAAAAACTATGGCTACCACAAATAGACATCCCTTATCTGAGATTATAGTATGTTGCCAACATACTTAAGGAAGGGAGCGCAGCCGACATCACTGACAAAGGGGAGTCTTCGACTGTAGGGAAATAGAATTGACATGATATTGTTTGTTTAGACTATGTAAAACAGTTTTGTCGTTATAAATTTAAATTCAATTCATTGTTTTCGAGGAACATGATAAATTTTTCAATGTAAATTTACTAGTATTCATTTACAAGTCTATATACTTATATACTCGCCTTTCTTTGCTTAACTTTCAATTTTATTGTTTAAATATCAGTGTTTATGTTTAAAATAAAGTAGTCTTTGTTTAAACAAACAACATAGGATATTAAGTTAAAAAATAGTAGTCTCCGTTTAAACAAACAATGTCTCTATTTAAATATATGTGTTACCTGTTAAGAATATAAGTTTCTCTGTTTAAATATCACCAATTGGCACTCAATTAAGTTTGTTTCTTTTTAAAAATTTGTTTATTTACAATACCTAGTCAGTGACAGTTTCATTGCAATATCTACCATTATGCTGGAGGCGTGGCAACAGCTGCAATGTAACTCGCGGACCTCAAACACTTGCGACTCAATCCTCTTTTGTCTAGGACACCCTGGTTGCCTTCTTGTCACAGTCTGATGCAAACGCAGTTCACGATTTCCGTCCGTAGGCTTGTTATTGTCGGGTATGGGGAATATAGCTTCCTTATACGCTAGTTTGTAATTATCGACGGTGAAGTAGTCGCTAATAAATCGATGAACGTTGGTGTTTGTCTGCATAATTGTAGCGCAAGCGTGTTTGCACGGGTTATCATAACTTGCCATCTGTGACATGAGCAAGTTCTATTGGCAAGATCTACAGAGTTGCTGCACTGGTCAATCACTTCATAACGATCATCAACACAACGACCAACACGAAGATTTTGGCTGTTCTCAACAAGTATCTCTACCTTCAAACGTATGTCCGGGCATAAGTTGGTCTCCCATTTGTTCGCTTGCTCACGGCGATTGCATAACATACGCATCAATTTGAACATGTATAACGTAGAACACAAATCTTTATCAAGGTTAAGCAAAGACATTGATATTTAAATAGAAACACATTTGTTTAAACCAAAGGAAAATAAGTTAAACGATGAGACAGATAGTTAAACACAGAAAATGATATTTGAACAGTAATGAAAAGTTTTAAAAGATAAGACCAATTCTTAAGTGTAAATAAAATCAACATTCGAATACCTTATGGAGTCGACCATTTTTTAATAATAATAATAATAATAATAATAATAATAATAATAATAATAAATAAGATAAATAAGAAGAAAATAATTAATAATAGATAAATTAGAAAAAGAACAAGAAGGGGAAGTATAATAAAAAAATAACAAAAATTATAGACAAATAAGAATAACAATAAATAATAATAAAGAATAAATAAATTAATAAATAAATAAGAAGAAGAAAACAAGAAAAAGAATAATAATAATAATAATAATAATAATAATAATAATAATAATAAGCAAAAAAAAGCAGACGAAGAACAAGAAAAGAGAAGAGGAAAAAATAATAAATAAATAAAGATAATAATAATAATAATAATAATAATAATAATAGATAATAATAATGAAGAAGAAGAGAAGAAGAAGAAGAAAAATATATGAAAAATAAAAGATGAAGATAGAAGCATAGAGAAATATAATAATAATATATAATAATAATAATAATAATAATAATAATAATAATAATAAAAAAATAATAAATAAATAAATAATAAGCAGTAGAAGAAGAAAAAGAAGAATAAATATAATAAAAATTAAAAAAATATGAAGAAGAATAGATAATAATAATCGTAATAATAATAATAATAATAATAACAACAACAATAACAACAAACAACAACAACAACAAGACAAGAAGAGATATGTTAATAAATATGAAAAATAATTAACAATAATAGTAATAATAATAATAAATATAAATAAATAAATAATAAGAAGAACATGAACAAGGAAAAGAATAATATATAAATAATAATAATAATAGGAAGAAGAAGAAAAAG
The DNA here is from genome assembly GCF_009730915.1 of Dioscorea cayenensis subsp. rotundata. NCBI lineage: Eukaryota > Viridiplantae > Streptophyta > Magnoliopsida > Dioscoreales > Dioscoreaceae > Dioscorea > Dioscorea cayenensis. The sequence goes on along the minus strand of NC_052490.1, from coordinate 22,979,715 downwards.
AAAAGAAAAATAAATATAATAAAAAATAAGAAAAATAATAAATAAATAAGAAGAAGAGGAAGAATAAGAAGAAATATAATAAAAAAATAAGAAAAGTAATAAATAAATAATAGGAAGAGGAAGAATATGAGAAAAGAAAAAAAAGGGGAAGTATAATAAAAAATAAGAAAAACTATAAATAAATAAGAACAGAAGAAGAAGAAGAAAATAATAATGAAATAATAATAATAATAATAATAATAATAATAATAATAATAATAATAATAATAATAATAATAATAAGAAAATGAAAAAGAAGCATAAATATAATAAAAAAATATGAAAAATGATAAATAAATATGAAAAATAATTATAATAATAATAAATACAATAATAAATAACTAACTACATAAATAAAGAAATAAATAAATAAATAATTGGCAGTAGAAGAAGAAGAAGAAAAGTAATTAACAAGAAATAAATGAGAAAAAGAAGAAGAGGAAATATAATAAAAAATAAGAAGAATAAATAATGATAATGACGATGAATAATAATAATGATAATAATAAGTAATAATAATAATAATAGGAAGATAAGAAGAAAAAGAAAAAGAAGAATAGATAAAAAGAAATAAGCATAAGAAAAATAATAAATAAAAAATAAGAAGAAAATAGAATAAGAGAAAATATAATAATAAGAAAAATAATAAATAAATAAATAAGAAGAAGAAGAAATATAATAAGAAATATGAAAATAATAGGTATAATAATAATAATAATAATAAAAGAAAATTATAAATAAATAAGAAAAAGAAGAAGAAGAAACATAATAAAAAATATAAAAAAATAATAATATATAAATAATAATAATAGTAAATAAACAATTATAAGAAGCAAAATAATTAATAATAAATAAACAAGAAAAGCAAGAAGAAAAGGAAATATAATAAAAAATAATAAAAATAATAATAATAATAATAATAATAATAATAATAATAATAATAATAATAATAATAATAATAATAAGAAGAAGAAGAACAAGAAGAACAAGAAGAACAAGAAGAACAAGAAAAACAAGAATAAATATAATAAAATATAAGAAAAATAATTAATAATACATAAATAAGAAAAAGAAGAAGAGGAGGAAATATAATAAAAAAATAAGAAAATCACAAATAAATAATAATAATAATGATGATGATGATGATGATGATGATGATAATAATCATAATAACAACAATAATAAAAATAATAAATAAACAATAATAACAAGCAGCAGAACAAGAAGAAAAAGAGGAATACATACAATAAAAAATTTGAAAAAAGGAAGAGGAGGAAATATAATAAAAAATAAGAAAAATAATAAATAAATAAATAAATAAAAAGAATAATACATAATAATAATCATGAATATATAAATAACTATTAAGAAAAATAATATATAAAAATAAGAAGAATAAATAATAGTAATAATAAATAAGATATAATAAGAAGAAAAATAATTAATAATAGATAAATTACAAAAAAGAACAAGAAGGGAAGTATAATAAAAAAATAGCAAAAATTATAGACAAATAAGAATAATAATAAATAATAATAAAGAATAAATAAATAATAATAGAATAGAATAAGAAAAAGAATAATAATAAATAATAATAATAATAATAATAATAATAATAATAATAATAATAATAATAAATAGCAAAAAGAAGCAGACGAAGAACAAGAAGAAGAAGAAGAAGAAGAAGAATAAATATATGAAAAATAAAAACAAAAAGAAGAAGAGGAAGCATAAGAAGAAATATAATAATAAATATGACATAATAATAATAATAACAAAAATAATAAATAAATAAATAAATAAATAAATAAATAAATAATAAGAAGAAAAAGAAGAAAAAGAAGAATAAATATAATGAAAATAAGAAAAATATGAAGAAGAATAGATAATAATAATCGTAATAATAATAATAATAATAATAATAATAATAATAATAATAATAATAATAATAATAATAATAACAAGAAGAAGAAGAAGAGATATGTTAATAAATATGAAAAATAATTAACAATAATAGTAATAATAAATAAATAAATAAATAAATAAATAATAATAAGAAAAAATAATAAATAAATAAATAATAATAATAATAGGAAGCAGAAGAAGAAAAAGAAAAGAAAAATAAATATAATAAAAATAATAAAAATAATAATAAATAGATGAGAAGAAGAGGAGGAATAAGAAGAAATATAATTAAAAAAAAAAGAAAAGTAATAAATAAATAATAGGAAGAGGAAGAATATGAGAAAACAAAAAAAAAGAAGAGGAAGTATAATAAAAAAAATAAGAAAAACTATAAATAAATAAGAACAGCAAAAGAAGAAGAAGAAGGTAATAATAATAATATGACATTATTTTT
>NC_052490.1:22965987-22976317 GCF_009730915.1 Dioscorea cayenensis subsp. rotundata | reverse complement strand
GTTTGATTAAAAAATATTAGACATTTCATAAAGAAAACATACGATTATTGTTTTTAATAAAAAATAGTAGATATTCCAAAAATAAAACATGAGACTAAGATTTTGATTCAAAAAAAGGAGACATTCTGAAAAGAAAAAAAAAACATAGGATTAGGATTTTAATTGAAATAGATCTGGCATTTCCAACAGAAAACATAGGATTAGGCATTCTTTAAAAGACATTGTACTATTGTTTTGATTGAAAAATATGAGACATTTTGAAATGAAAACATATAATTAAGATTTTTATTGCAAAATAAGAGTTATTATTAGAAGAAACATAGGATTAGGATTTTGATTAAAAACAAAAATAAACCGACATTTATAAAAGCGAACATAGGATTAGGATTTTGACTCAAAAATTGGAGACATTACCAAAAGAAAATATAAGATTAGAATTTTGATTAAAAAAATAGCAAACATTCAGAAAATAAAACATAAAATTAGGATTTTTATTCAAAAATAGCAGACATTTCTAAAAAAAATATATCATTAAGGTTTTGATTGAAAAGATATTAGACATTAAAAAAGAAAGAAATAAGATTCGTGTTTTGATTGAAAGATAGGATTAGTAATGTTTTCTTTTCGAAATGTCTCTTTCTTCATAAATATGAGATATTTCAAAAAGGAAATATAAGAATAGGATTAGGGTTTCGATTGAAAAATATGGTACATTACTATAAAAAATCATAGGAATAGGTTTTTGATTAAAAAATAATACACATTTCGAGAAGAAAGCATAGGATTAGGGCTTTGATTAAAAAATATGAGATATTTCGAAAACAAAAACATAGAATTTTAGTGTTGAATGAAAAATAGAAGACATTACTATATGAAAAAAATAAGATTAGGGTTTTGAATGAAAAATAGGAGACATTACTTTAAGAAAACATAGAACTAGAGTTTTGATACGAAAATAGTAGTAGAGATTCGGATAGGATTAGGACTTTGATTATATGAGACACTTGCGAGGACATAGGATTTGAGTTTTGATTGAGTGAAAGCAGGAACGTACATTACTATAAGAAAAATATAGGATTGGTGATTTGATTCAAAAATAGTTGATTCAAAAATAGGTATAAAAAAGAAAGCATAGGATTATGAGTAAAATAGTAGAGCTACTCCCAAAAGGAAACATTAGGATTTTCATTAAAAATTAGGAGAATTTGCAGAGCACGTATGATTAGTGTTTGATTAAAAATATGAGACATTACATGCTATATATAGGATTGAGGTTTTGATTAAAATATAGCAAACTCTCTAATTATATGTTTTCTTTTCGCTATAATGTCTCAATATTTTTAATCCACCCTGCATCTGACGTTTTCTCTTAGTAATGTCTCCTATATTTGGAAATGAATCACTACCATAATCCTATTTTCTGCACGTCTTTCAATTTAATTTAATCTGGAATCAAAACGACCCTTTGCTTTCTTTGTAAGAATCGTTTTTACTACTTTTTGAATCAAACCCTAATCCTAGCAGTGTATTTTTCCTAATCGTCCCACTATTTTGCAAGCTAAACTATAGATATTATGTTTTCTTTTCTTAATGTCTACCCTGTTTATCGAGTTTTGAATCAGAGCTCAACCTATGTTTGTTTTCTTAAAATGTGTCAAGTCTGTCTTTAAAGCAAAACATCTCATCCTATGCTGCTGAGAATGTCGTCCTCTATTCTTCGTTTGGAATCAAAGCCTTTATCCTTTGTTTTATTTTCGTAATGTCTTATAATCAAAAGCGCTAATCCTATGTTGGAGCAGTAATGTCTCCTATTTTTCAATCAAAAACCGCTAATCCGAGTGTTTTCGCTTTCAAATGCCTAACATTTTTTAATCAAAACTCTAATTCTATGTTTTCTTTTGGAAATGCCCGCTCATTTTTAGTCAATAAACTAATCTATGTTTTGACCTAAAATTCTCGGTAAATCATCATATGTTTGAACTCAAAACCCAAATCCCTCTGTTTATGCACAGTAATGTCTCCTATTTTCTTTGGAACTGCAAAACCCTAATTTTATCTTTTACGAAAACTCTTTCATCCACTTTAGTTTTGGTAATGTCTCCTATCTTTCAGCATTTCTAAAATCCAAATCCTAGTCGTTTTTCTTTTCTTAATATCTCCTTTTTATCATTTTTGAATTATAACCTTAATCATATATTTTTTATAGTAATGTCTACTACTTTTCATGCTTTGAATCTACAAATCCTTTTGTTTTTCTTTTTTGGAATGCCTCCATTTTTGAATCAACACCCTATCCATTTTTTTCTTTTAAGAATGTCTAACATTTTTTATTCAAAACCCTAATCAAATATTTTCTTAAAGTAATGTTTTCTATTTTCAATCTAAGAGTCAATCCTAGGTTTCTGGAATGCCTACTATTTATATTTGAAAAGATGAAAACCTCTATGCTTTCTTTTCGTGACTTCTACTACTATTTGAAACAAGACCATAACCAAATCAAATGTTTTCTTTTGGAAATGTTCCCTATTTTTTGTTTTTAATCAAAACACTAATCCTATGTTTCTTTTCTAAATGTCTCATGTTTTTCAATTAAAACACTTATAGTATGGTTTCTATCTGGAATGGCTACTATTTTTAATCAAAACCCTAATCTTGTGTTTTCTTAAAGTGATATCTATTATTTTTCAATAAAAACCATAACCCTATGTTTTTATTTCATAATGCCTACTATATTTGAATTGAAACCCTAATCATGTTTTCTTTTTCAAATGTCTCCTATCTTTTAATCAAAATCCTAATCCTATTTTTTCTTTTAGAAATGTTTGCTATTTTTGAATTAAAACCATAATCTTATGTTTTGTTATTGAAATGTCTCCAATTTTTAATAAAAAACCCTAATCCTATGTTTTCTTATAGTAATACCAACAATTTATCAAACAAACCCTTATCCTATGTTTTCTTTTCAACGCACCTACTATATTTCAATCAAAATCCTAATCCTATGTTTACTTTTCCTAAAGTCCCCTATTTATAAGTTTTGAATCAAAACCTTAACTTATGTTTTCTTTTCAGTAACATCTCCAATTTTTCAATCAAAACTGTAATTGTATGTTTAATTTTTGGAATGTCTCCTATTTTTCAATCAAAACTCTAATCTTATGTTTTCTTTTCAGAATGTCTCTTATTTTTTAATCAAACCCCTAACCCTAGTTTTTTTTTAATGCCTCCTATTTTTTTAATCAAAAGTCTAATCTTATGATTTTCTTTATGGAATGTCTGTTATGTTTGAATCAAAACTACAATACAAATTTTTCTTTTCGTATACTTTTCAATCAAAACAGCAATCCTATGCTTTCTTTTTCAGAGTGGGTCTATTTTTCAATCAAAACCCTAATCCTATGTTTTCTTTTGAAAATGTCTGGTAGTTTTGAATCAAAACCCTAATCCTATGTTTTCTATTTGGAATGTCTACTATTTTCTGATTATTAATTAAAACCCTAATCCTACATTTTCTTATAGTATTGTATCTTATTTTCAATCAAAAACCTAATCATATGTTTCCTTTTCAAAATTTTGCATATCTCATATTTTTTATTCAAAACACTAATCCTAAGTTTTCTTTTTTGGGAATGCCTCCTATTTTTTAACCAAAAAATTAATCTTATGTTTTTTGGAATGTCTGTTATTTTTTAATCAAAACAATAATCCTATGTTTTGTTTTCATAATGTCTCATATTACACAATCAAAACCCCAAACCTATGTCTTTCTTTTCTAAGTGCCTATTATTTTTTAATCAAAACCCTAACCCTATGTTTTCTTATATTAATGTCTCCTATTTTACAATCAAAACCATAATCATACGGTTTTTTTTCTTAATGTCTCCAATTTTTTAATTTTGAATCAGAACCCCAATACTATGTTTTATTTTGGGAATGTTTCATATTTTTCAATGTAAACCATAATTCTATGTTTTTTTTAATGACATCTACTATTGAATCAAACCCAAATCCTATGTTTTCTTTTGGAAAGTAAAGACGCCTCGCTGCTGGTGTCCCGCTTTGGGTCGGGTCTCGCTGTTGTCATACGTGATGATAAAGATGCTACTCAGTGCTGCGTGATGTTGGTGTTGGGGATGTCAGTGGAGTACTGGGGTCTCATCCCAAAGGAAGAAGTCACATCTCGCTCAAGTATCTCGTCGAGATTGTCGAGACACACCATCACCTCCTGCCTAGTTCGCTGCGTGTGTAGCGTGATCCTCAACCCAACTTTTGTCTATAAGGACCTCTACAACACTCTTACCCCTACATGCCAGTGCATGAACATACATACACAAACCAAAAGAAATAAATGCACTGCAATAACCTCTTGCCAAGCACTTCATGTACGCATGGCTTCGCTGAACTAACACCTGGGGAGAAGAAAGAGTGTTGAGTAACTTGGTTACTCAGTGAGGGGAATCGCTTGGAACTATAAAACATATATGTCCAAAAGAAATATAACCAATTTTTGCAATAAATAGCTTTTAAGAGTTTACTAACACCCAAAAATGAAGAACTTAGCAACCATTGAGCAACATTAAAATCCACAAAGGACATAGTATACCAATAAAAGTCTTTTATAATAACAATTTATCAAAGTCCAGACTTTTAACTTAAATAGGGAATCACTTTCCAAACATCTCAAAAATATAAATGTTTGTGGAAAAATGAATAGCTAAACAAAAAAATGATTTTCTTTCCACAATTTCAAACCTGTATTTGCATAACACAAGGTTTAATAGTTGTAACATGTTAAATGATTTAAAAGTGCGGCCACAATTTAGATAGTATAAGTAACGAGCACTAAACAAGATTTCAAGTTTGTGCAAAAGATATACACTATAAATAACCATTTTAATGCATAAACAATTTAAAACCAATTATAATTGAAAAACATCCATTCCTTCCAATAACTTGACAAAAATAGGTATTTAAGAAATCTCAATCAATGACCAGATCTTAGTAAATAACCTCAAAAATTAGATTATCAAGTGAGGGACTAAATAAGAAACTATATCTCATTCGTGAGCAAATAGAAAATGCAAAAACAATAATGTGCTTTAAAAGTCAACAATGATAAAATATTGTAGAAATCAAGTATCAAAACATGAATGTGAGCTTTTCATCAAGAAATGCAAGTCCACAATCTTTTCATTCATCAAAGAACCTAAAACAAGTTTAAAATCCAAGAATCATACCTTTTACTTCAATAACTCAACAATTCAAAATGTTTGGGAAATAAATAAGTAAATAAATAAGTCATAAGTCGATAGTATAACAAATAGCCTCGAAACAACCCCCCCCCCCCACTAACCGTGGCCTTGATTAAATCGGGAACCACCAAGATGCGCATAATAGGTCGGCCCATGGAAACCATCCACTCCCTTATTTTAGTAAGTAGTGGGGATCTCCCCTATATCAACATCAACCAATAACCATATCCAGCCCGTAGGCTTTCTAAGTACATCAATAGGAAAGCATAAATCTCACTGAGAGATCACAAGTGTACACAAATGCCGATTCAAGAGTGGATAACTTCCTTATAATAATTTCATTGAAACCATCTCTATCAAGAACACCATACAAGAGTATTCTTTGAAAAGATACTTCAAATATAGCATCAATCTCTTCAAATTATCACAAATTTTATCATATAAATTTTTCATTCCAAGAGTGAGCAAACTATCCAAAACATCACATTTGGATATCTTTTCATCAAATAAGCATCGTTTTGGAAAATAATAATTGAATACACATTTCAAGAATAACTTCAACAATAACACAAAATGTGTTGTAGAAATGCTTTGCATAAACTCATTTAATATCATAACAAGAGTCCCAAGTTTCATGAAACCATACATTTTAGAACCTTTGAAACACAATAATGAATTTTTTTAAAGACAATATAACATTCTTGCAAAGTATCTTTGAATGGACTCAATTATAATCCCAAATATTGTTTTCAGATACCATAGAAAACAATTCGAGAAACTTTAGAAATTTTGACATATCATCCCAAGGAATTGTAAAATCATTTTCATCTTAATTTCACAACTTTTCACATAAACCATCCGCACTCCATGAGTGAGTAATTTGCACATATCAAATCAAATAAATGTTATGTTAATAGTGAAACAAATATTTTCATATAGGAAGACACCAATTTCAATAATTCCTTGAAGATGCATTTGAAAACAAAGTTTTTAAACATAAATAACATCATAGAAAATATTCTAAATATATCATTCAAAAACTCAACCATAATTTCAGAGGACTCGAGTCGATTGGTCATACACCTCAAAAGATATCCTTTTTCATCAAGAAAACATCATGTAAGAGCAACCTTTGAAAGTATAACAAAAGTATAACATTGTCACAATGAAATTCAACTTAGTCTGCATAACTCATTTAGTCATCATAACCAAGACATCAAGTTTTTCTTGAAAATACACAATTCGAAACATATGATCCAAAACATTGGGTTTGCCATCACAAGTAACATATAATTTGCAAATATTCCTGAAATATGTTAAATAATAAATCATCAAGTTTCTAAATGGCATAGAAAACATTTCAATAGTTTTAGCAACAATAAATTATCATCGATGGGCAAAGCAACTTCAACATTTGAAAACATGCATGATTTATAGTCAATAATTTAATAAATCCCACTCACAAACTTGGTGAGCTCAAAACCTCCGGTGTTACTTCTCCACCGGCTCTTTCCCCTTGATTGAAGTCTCACCTCCTATAAGCGTTTAAACAACCAAAACAAGCTATGAAACCTCATCAATGACTTGATCAATTAAAATGAAGAACAATGCTCAAAATTGGAAAATGAGTGCTCCTAGGGTTTTCTAAACACTCTAGCAATAAAATCTAACAAGAATGAAACTCTCACAACCCTCAAAACTAACAAGTAAAGCAAAAGAAACCAAACTTGGTTTGATGCTACAGTAACCCTAATTTAGAACATGAAAGATCTTTCTCAAATCTCAATGGATTCAAGGTTATACAACTTCAAAATTCTTCTATTCCTTAAATCCAAACAAACCCCATGATTATCCATCAATAACTTCAAAGAAAATCCAAATAAGAGAAAGGGAGAAGAAGAAGATCAAATGAAACACATCCTTACCTCAAAGCTTCTCAAAACCATACGGAAAAGCACATCTCAAGAGAGGAAGAAGTGATCTTCAAGTTTCAGCTTGATTGAATGCAAGGGATGATGGGTTTGAGAAGTTAGGATGAAGGTTCTAGAGAAGGAGGAAAGTGGAAGAGAAAATGTCTCAAGGAAAGGTGTGAAAAGAATGAGAAAAAGATGAGAAAAAGGAATTTTAAACCCCTAATATATGCCACATACCGGCCCCCATATGGCACCCATACGGCCCATATGATCTAGTTCAACGTTTCTAGAATTTTCATACAGTGGTCTATCCAGCTCATATAGACCCCGGTATGCCCATTCAACCTATACAAAAATGGCTCTAAACAACTCAATTGGTGTCCGATTGACCTCACTTTTGTTTCTATTGACTTGGGACACTCTTAAGCACACTGACACATGAAAATTTCTTAAGAAAACACATTGAAACATGAGGGAAAAAAAATATACATATATATATATATATAAAAGTCGAATTACCACCGAGGAGCTCATCAACCTCCTCAGCCACCTCATCTCCTCTCTGGATCTCTCCAAGTCCACTCAAGCAAAGGAAATGTGACTGCCCGAACATGAGCTTCGATAGATGCTCAAACCGAACTTGGTATTCGGGGATCACAAATTCTAACTTCTCCAGCTAAGAAAAAGACCCTCGTGGATGCTTGTCGGCCGCTTTCTTCGATCCGGGAGCCATATCTACAAGAATTTGAAGAGAAATCAATCAAATTAACTTGAAAACCTAATTCTGCAAAAATTTACACCATCGGGTGGAAATTCTACATGCCCGCATGGATCTTCATGGTGTGAAAGCCACATGACCACATGCATTAACCATATAAACTTGAAATCAAAGCAACATATGGAGCCATACCAATGATTGCTTGAAAGCTATTGTTGTAGGCGAGCTCCACCAATGCTAGATGTTGATCCCAACTACCTTGAAAATCTATAACACAAGCTCTCAATATGTCCTTAAAGGTTTGAATAGTCCTTTCAGACTGACCATCCATCTGAGGATGATAAACAGTACTAAACTTCAAAGTTGTACCTAGAGTCTCCTGAAACCTTGTACAAAAATGAGAAGTGAATCTGGGGTCTCCATCTGAAACTATAGAGACTGGCACACCATGCAACTTCACTATTTCATCAATGTACAACTTTGCCAAACTCTCCAATGAGTAATTGGTATGCACTGCTAAGAAATGTGCTGACTTTGTCAATCTATCCACTATCACCGACACAGCATCAAAACTTTGAGGTGTTCATGGTAAACCAACCACAAAATCCACTGTTATATGCTTCCACTTCTATTATGGGATTGGAAGAGGTTGCAACAGTCCTGAAGGTCTCTGGTGCTCCGCCTTGACCTTCTGACACACTAGGCACTTAGCCACAAACTCTGCTACCTCTCTCTTCATTCCTGGCCACCAATAATTCTCCTTAATTGTTCTGTACATCTTGGTACTTCCTGGATGAACCGCATAAGCTGAAGAATGAGCTTCTTCCAAAATAGCTTTCTTGAGCTCTAGATCTATCGGAACACAAACACGGCCTTGAAACTCTTGGAGTCCATCTTCTCTCAACCTGAACTAACTAACCTCTCCTTCTTGTAACTTTTGTCTTTCTTACACTAATTGTTCATCATTACCCTGAAGTTCCTTAATACGCTCCAACAGTGAAGGTCTCACTATAAAACTAGCCACTAACATTCCACTATCTTCGATATCAAGTTCTAATCTTAAACTCTTCATTGCTGACATTAGTTGCACATAGGCCATCCTCAAGGAAGATACTGAAGTAGACTTCCTACTCAAAGTATCAGCTATCACATTGGCTCTCCCTCTATGATAGTCTATGATCAAATCATAATCCTTTATTAATTCCAACCATCGCCGTTGCCTTAAATTCAATTCTTTCTGAGTGAAGAGATACTTCAAGCTTTTGTGGTCTACCAAAATCCGGCACCTATATCCAAAAAGATAATGCCTCCAAATCTTCAAAGCAAAAACCACCGCTGCCAACTCCAAATTGTGGGTGGGGTAATTGAACTTATGCTGCTTTAACTGTCTAGAAGCATAGGCCACTATCTTCCCTTCTTCCGTCAACACACAACCTAAACCTTACCGAGAAGCATCACTTAAGACAACAAACTCTTTCCTATTTTCTGGCAGAGTAAGTACTGGAGCTGAAGTCAAACTATCCTTCAATGTCTGAAAGCTCATTTCACACTCATCGTTCCAAGAGACTTTCACTTCCTTGCAAGTTAACTTCGATAATGGCAAAGCAATTAAAGAAAATCCATATAAAAAGCTCCTATAATAACCAGTAAGTCAAAGAAAACTTCGAACTTCTATGACATTCTTCGGTCTTTGCCAATTAACAATAGCTTCCATCTTCTTTGGATCCACAAAGATCCTTTCTCCTGACATCACATGCCCAAGAAATCCTACTTCATAGAGGCAAAACTCATACTTGGAAAACTTAGCAAACAACTGCTCCTCCAGGAGAGTTTGCAAAACAATCCTCAATTATTGAGTATGCTAGTCTTTTAAAGGTGAATAGATCAAAATGTCATCGATGAACACAATGACAAACTTGTCCAAATAAGGCCTAAACACCTTATTCATCAAATCCATAAAAGCTGTAGGAGCATTAGTCAGACCAAACAGCATCACCAAAAACTCATAATGGTCGTAACGGGTCTGAAAAGCTATCTTTGTAACATCCTCTGACTTAATCTTTAACTGATGATAAACTGATCGCAAGTCAATCTTAGAGAACACCTTTGCTCCCTTCAAGTGATCAAATAGATCATCGATTCTCAGCAATGGTTACTTATTCTTGATTGTCACTCAATTTAATTGCCAATGCATAACCTCAACGTTCCATCTTTCTTCTTCACAAAGAGAACTAGTGCACCCCAAGGTGATACACTTGGTCGATAAAACCTTTTTCTGCTAGATCTTGCCACTGAGTCTTCAACTCTCTTAGCTCTGTTGTCGCCATCTTGTAGGGTGGTATAGAAATAGGAGCCGTACCAGGTAGTAAGTCTATAGCAAACTCTAGTAGGGCCTGAAGCAAAAGTGACCCTAGAGGAACTCTCACTCCTGCTCTTCTTGGAAGGTC